>NW_009218697.1:110958-120591 GCF_000690835.1 Fulmarus glacialis
AGAAAAGTGACTTTGAGTCATCTGATGGAAGGCAATGGTACCAACCTCCACAAATGTACCTCTGGTGGGGTACAAAAGAGGCTTGAAGAAAGCTAAAATGGAAAGAGCATAGAGTAAGCAATAGGAATCCCAGTGATCACTGACAGAGGTGCGCATATTTCCATGCTAGGAAGGGGAATGGAGAGACCATACCTTACCCTTTGCTAGACCTGCCCTGTTAATATATCCTCAGTAGTTTCACAACTTGCAAACACCTGTGAACTAGCAAAAGCTGAAAAAAGCCATGGATTTCTCTCCCTGCTGGTCTTGCATTGATTGCAATTAAGGATAAGGAACTGAAGGTAAGGCTTGTATGAGTGCATATCCCCCCCCGGTCCAGATGAGTTCTTGCCATTTGATTTTTTTTTCCCTGCCATTTTGCTCTGCTTGTTAAAGGTGCCAATTGTATAATTTTGCGCTACGATGTGAGAACACTATTCACACCCATGGTAACGATGTTCCATTTCATTGGGCTGCACAGCTTTTAATTTCAAGTTAATACAGTATAGAGGTTTTATGTCCAACGTTCTAAATGCCAGAGCATGTTGATGAAAAGAAATTACATTGATGAAACAGTTAGGCAGTGATTAATATGATCCATAACTCAGAGTGATGTAACAGCCCCAGCTTTCTATCCTACACAAAATGATGTCCAATTACTTGCTATTGATCAGATATTGCATTGCACCGAATGGGACGCCAGCATCAATTCATTTCATCATATTGAATTTCAGCCAATATCAATGGATATTTGGCACATGTTTTGCTGAAACATTTGTCTGCCATCACGGAGCTGATGAACAGGTTGTCAGGTTTTGTTTGTGAAAGGGGTGGGGAGGGGATAGGGAAGAAAAAAAAAAGAAATGTGCTAATCCTGCTTGTGTATTTGTCCTCATACCTGGCACTGACAGGACAGAAATGCCTCCCTGCATGTGCACATTTTTTTCACACCAGTGGCTGCATGCCCCTTTCAGACATGTTAGCATTCTGTACTGCTCACTGCTTATTTTTTATTGATAATCAAGTGAATAATTAAAGCCCAACAGCTATGTAAAAACCACATAGATCATCTTCAATACGTGAGTAATGCACCTCTGCTCAGGCATAGCTCCTGTTATAAGTGATGGCCTAGAAATCCATGATTCATACCAGTGTGTATCAATTCCTCACTCTGCATTTCTCTGTAGGAGATGTGGGTGCCAGCCAAAGCTCAGGGAAATGGGATGGAGGTACATAAGGTGGTCTTAAGATGCCTCTTTCAGCCCACTTTCTCATGAAATGATCGTCTTGGTTTTATGCCTCTTCTTGGCTGTTGATGTTCTATTTTCCCAGCTGACATGCCATTAGCTCTGAGCTTCCCTTCCCCTTATTTTAATTTTTTTTTGTTCCTGCTGTTATTGGTTCACTTATAACATTTGTTCCACCCTCATTTGAAAGAAAACCCTCACATAGGAGTGCCCATCCCTATTAACCTCACTGGCTAAGATCACCAGTCGTGTGACTGCCACATGGAGTACTGCTAGGCCAAATGTAACAACATCTGCCATGCATTCAACAACTTCCTTTTGGATTCCTCACACTCTATTTTCACTTCCAGCTCTGAGCAGGAGTGAGATATGTTCTGCTGTCTCTCGGATGCCAAAGTGCTGGGAATGTGCCATCCTTCCACTGCAAACTGGGTGAGTTTCGGAGACAGTCAAATTAAGCCAAGCACTAGAATAAAAGGGGAGATGAGCTGTCCACAGCTTATTTCTGTTGACCCTCAAGGCACCTTTTGCCATAGAACTTCTTTCCAGATCCTTGAAAAATACAGTAGCTGCCAAATTACCAATTATGGAGCTGTAGTTCTGCAAATGTTTACATATCTTCTCAATTTTATGTGCTTGAATGGTCCCTGGGGCTGCTTGAAGGTGTAAAATTCCGCATACGAGGAAGTTTTTATAGGCTCCAGCTTTCTACCTTACAGAGCAGATGGCATCTCTGTAAGCTTTGTGGAACATTATATTTAGAAACAATTCCATTTGTTATTCTAATTATTTGTTTACTGAGCACTGACAGCATAGTTGGTATGTCACAGATGTTGAGAAATGGCCCTCTTTTCCAAGAAGTTTGTGACTTCAGTGGAGAGTGACCTGAGCGGGACAACCTACCTGAACTTCTTTCTTGAGAACCTGGTTGGCATTACCTGGTTGCATCATTTTCTTTTCAAGATACTCTACTCAATTCCACAATAAAATACTGTAGTGCCTGTAGCAAGATTAGAATGTATCCTAGTGCACAGGCATTCCTCGTGCTTTAAAAGTCTTAGGACAGATCAGCTTGATGTGTTACTCAAACTTCAGATCAAGTATAGAGAGAAAAAATGGCTGAGATCACAAAAAGTAGATTAAATAAATAAAAGAAAATTTTAATTTCTTTTCATTCCGTGAGCACTTACATTTTACTTAATCAGTTCTAGTGTATAGCAATAGTTAATTGCTAAGAGTGGAATAATAATCACATCTTTCCACTCAGTATTAAACTTCTAAGAACTAAAACATTTTCCATCCTTACCCTTTTTTTAGAATATTTTTTCCAAATGCAATTTCAAGTCTATGAGCAAATTATAACTCAGCATATGTCTGGAGGGAGAAATATTCTTCTGCAATAATTCAGTGGATAAAGGATTTAAGGGACAATTCCCCTGGCAATGCTTGTTGTACTGTGGACAGTATTCTCCACCTGATGAATCAGTCTGATCTTTGCACTTGGGTTGCATCACTCAGAGACAGTTTTTCAGAGGAGTAATCCTCATCATTTCCCCAAGATCAGACCCCTTTGCAGTGTTTCAGAATAGGTACACAGAAAACTGAGCTATCCCAAATCAGGAGATACTTCTGATTTTGTAGGGCTATACACTTATTTAATGAAAAGTATCCCCTCTCTTTTGAATCAAGTACCCAATACCAGATTAAGTTCTACAATTATTCATAACTTGCATAATTTCATTACGATATTTGAATATTCAGCTCTCTGCACTGGACTACGAAGAACCTAAACATCCCAAAACACTTTCTACCACTTTCTCTTTAAAGAGTTTGTATCTGTGGTGTGAGATGGTCAGCTTTAGTCAAAAAGAAGAGGAAAGTCTGAGTTTTTCTGCAATAATTCTATTGGGCTTATTACTGCTTTTAAATTTTTGTATTATACTAGGAGGGTGTGTTTTTTTAATCTCTGTTGGCAGCAAACAGGTGAAAGAATGAAGGGGAATAAATACAGCTACTGATTACTCTTATCAGACTTTCAAAAATGAAAGTTGATTAGCCTGATGAAAATCCTCCTTCAAATCTCTGAAACAAACTTCAAACAAATTCACATCTAGAGCTCTTAATATCTTCACTCTTTTCCACCTCTAGGTTCAGTTTCACGCGTGGGTGTTTAAATGAGCAAATATACAAGACACACACTGGAAACTACCCAGATGCTGCATATTGCGATGTTGAAGCTTCAGCTTCATCTTTGCTTGATTAAAGTGATGTTCACAACTCGCCCATGAGAATCCATTGTAGGTGATTGTCAAACACGCTGTGCAGTGTATGGCCAGGGCTGGTCCCAGAGCTTGCCCCTACTTAAAGGGGGAGGACTGGACCTCAGGGAAAACATAACATAATATTGCCGACATTGGCCCTGAAAAAGAACGAATGGCTTTAAAGCTAGAAATTAACATTCAAAATCATAATTCTGGCATTCTGTTAGAGAATCACAGCATTGCAGAAGGGCTGAGATTGGGAGGCATTTCTGGAGATCGCCCAGTCCCACCCCCTGCTGAAGGCAGGGTCAGCTGGAGCAGGCTGCTCCGGGCTGTATCCAGTCAGGTTTTGAGTATCTCTAAAGATGCAGACTCCACAGCCTCTCTGGGCAGCCTCATGCAGTGCTCAGTCGCTCTCACAGAAAAAAAAGGTTTTTCTTAGGTTTAAATGAAATTTCCTGTATTTCAGTTTGTGCCCACTGCCTCTTGTCCTGCCACTGGGCACTGCTGGGAAGAGTCAGGATCTATATTCCTTACCCGCTGCCCCCTCAGGAGTTTATACACACTGACAAGGTCCCCTTGAGCCTTCTCTTCTCCAGGCTAAATAATCCCAGCTCTCTCAGCTGCTCCTCATATGGCAGATGCTCTGATTCCTCTGCCATCTTTTTGTCCCTTGGACTCACTCCAGTATGTCCATGTCTCTCTGTATTGGGGAGCCTAGAACTGGGCACAGCTGTGGTCTCACCAGTGCTGAGGAGAGGGGAAGGGTCACTTCCCTCAATCTTCTGGAGATCCTCTTCCTAATGTTAATCAGCCTCTGGTTTTCAAACTACATCTGTTTGGTTCTTGTTTTCAAGCTTTCTTCCATAACTATGAAGGATAAATGGGGGAAAAAAACAAGCAAGGAAAAAAAAAAAAGCCCAGAGCAGAAAGCGCAAGCAGAGAATGTCAGACAAGCCCTTGGATCCCAAGGCCAGGGCTCTAAGAAGAAATGTCACACTGCCACAAGACTTGTAATAACTTAAAGAGCTGGCACTACAGATATTGTCATTCAGCCACCCTGGTTTCGATTGCACCATTTCTTCTGCGGGGAAACATCAGGCATTTGAGGCACAGCTGGCGCCAGCTATGCTGGTTCCCGGTTTCTCTCTGCACTCCAAACTTTTCCTTAGCCTATAGAAAGTCCAGAGTAATTTCTTTGGTTCCTCAGGTATTTGAGCATGTGGCACTTGCTCTAGGCTGGCAAGGTTTGTCTCAGGGATTCTAAGGGAATCTGAGAGAAGAGTTTGGCCTTAAGCTGTAGGTGGAAACCTGTATGTGTGTATGTCATGGAGAAATTGAAGGGAGGACGGATGTTGCAAAGTCTTGATCACTTAATATAGGGAACAAATCAAATAAGGAAATGATGTGAGAAGAGCAGAGTGGGGAGAACTGAGGAAACAAAATTATTTAGCCAACATATGATCCATTGCGGCAAGAAACTTCACCATTTCAAGAGGCTTCCAATATTTATAAAAATGCAATAATAGGCTTAAGCAAAGAAAGGCATGAGGGTAGGCATCATGTGATGTCTCTGATAAGAGAAATGTGTAATTGAGCTGGAGTGGAGGTGAAGGCTCTCCCTGCACATACAGTGATATTACATTCTTTTCCACTTGGATACCCTCTCCAAGCACACTAATCCATGGATCTGGAGAAAGGTAATCTACTGACATCCAATTTTCTGGGATTTTTTTTTTCCTGGATGAGCCAATTTGTTCACTGAGAGGTGTGGGTGTTAACTCTTTCCTGGCTAAATGGACGTCAAGGATTAAAGATGAGTTTGTTCACAGGCAACAAGCAAGCCTGTGCTTCCACCTGTCTTCCTGATGATATGAATAGCTTCCCCAAGCTAGGGAGGATGTTAAAGATGTTAGAGGTTAGATCACCACTGCAATTAACATGTAGGTAAAGGAACAAGCGCAGGCTCTCAAAGGTAGCTGAAGCAAAGAGAGAGGAGTAAGCTAAAATGTTTTGACTGTGATGCATGTTCAGATCTATTCCCTGGAGGTCAAATACAGAATTCTGGGCAAAGCCCAATTCTAAGATAGATATTCCTCGCTCTTACAAGATGAATGCATTTCTTTTTCCAACCACAAATGCCTTGAAGCTAGGATAAAAAAGGCCATTGTGCTTTTCTAGTGCTCACTCCTCCTGATGCTGACAAAGCCCCATTGTTCTCCCCAGGAGGAGGAGGAGGAGGAAGGCCAGGGAGCAGGGTGTGGCCAGCACAGCCTCACAGGGAGCTTTGAGGGTTGTTTGCATGCAGTCACTTCTTTGCAAGCCACAATGAAAATTTTGCAGCTGCTGTTGTAGTGGAGAGAGTTTGGGTGGTAGTTGGTGTATTAGTACATTCTGCATCCTTACAATGTGTACTGGAAAACAATTTTGTCATTTTAAAATGGCTTGATGTATTTAGTGGAGGGATCTGTGCGGTGGTGTTGCCTGTGCAAGCAGCAAGCAGGAGCTCGGGTCAGTGACTTGGTTCTTTCAGTCCCTGCCCAGTGCTTGGCAGATCTTCCTTCTCAAGTAAGCCCATTGTGGACATACTACTGTACTGCTTTCTAGAAAGGACATGCAGATGCAGCCTGAGGGGAAGGGTGGGCTCTTCCTCTTCTGCAAAGTCAGGTACATGCAAATGGCATATCCTTGGCACTCAGAAAAAGCAGCCCAAGAAGCATTCCTGCCTCTGGTCAGGCAGCCAAAGAAGCATCCCTGCCTCTGGTCAGGCCTGATGAAGGACTACTCAAGGTCAGTGTGGAAGTCTGTTGAGTGCTGTGTATGGCAACAGTTTGCTGTGCTAGCTCTTGCTGGGAGAGTGGTTCGCAATTCTTACCAGCCCAGAGTGGTTCTGCCCATTTTAAATTAAATGCCTCATTTCCCAGCATGCTTACATGATGGCGTTGTGTCCCACACAGCTTACTGTTCCCTCAGAAACCTCAGGCCTCTGTGTCGAAGATGAGTGTGTGTGGACAAGGTTTCTCCCACAGTGTCTCTCTGCAGAAAGAAAGGCATGTTTAAAGGGAGGAGAATTGGAAGAGCAAAGAGAGTGATGGGGTAAGGAAAGATATGGTGGAGGCTTTTGTCACAAGTACAGAGGAACCTATTTTGGCACTGGTTGGTCTGCTGACCTCCAGGCTCTGGACATCCTCAGCCGCACTGGTCTGCAGTTTGATCCAGCTGCAGGCATGATGGACATGACCATCCCCACCAGGGAAGGGAGCACTTGTGGAGAGGACTTCTCTTTTGACCTTTATCTCTAGCACTGGTGGGTTAATTTTGTGTAGAAGGACTGTCTCCAAGAACTTAATTACTCATTAAAATCTCATGTAGCAAGTTTCTCCCCAAGGGAAAGTAGCATTTTTATAACTCTCTCTTCCTGTACAAACACATGCACACACCTCCTGTTTTGTTAATGTCTGGCTGGGTGTTCCCCTCGTAGGTTGACCCTGGTCACCAGATAAAAGAGAATGTCAGATGGGAATTAATGAGTCCCGCTTCCTCCCACTGAAGCCAGGCAGAGCAATTCCAGTAATGGTTTGCAAAATGGTCGTTATTTTAATTTGTAGAAGAAGGACATTGACTTGCACTGCCAAAGGGCCTGAATCCCACCCTGTTGGGGTTGTACTTTTCCCTTCCATTTCAGTGTGGCCCCAATCCCAGTGTGGACAGCCATTACAGGACAAACTGCACCCCAGTTTCCTACACGCCCCCCTCCTGTCTTCCTGTGCAGAGATTGGGCCAGGTCTTCTCTGTTCCTAGTTGGTTCATAGTCTCTCTCCCATCTCTCAACAGACCTGTCCTCCCTCCAGACATAGCCGGGCCAAATCCATGGTTTTTCTCCAGCTCTTGGATCATGACTTTATGGTGGATCACCCTTTGGCCCTGGAGATTCTCCCCATTTCAGTTCACATCACTTCCTGTTTGAAGTCCCTAGCCCAGAGAAATGGTCGTCTCACTCCTGAAGATCTGCTGCCTTGGAGGCTAATCAATTTGCTCAGAGTGCAGATAAAAGTCATAAAACATGCAAGCATTGGTGCTTCACCTAGCATTTGGAATCACCAAGAGTCAAAAGAAGGGGCAAATGGGGGAAAGGGGCAAGTCATGTTTGTGGAGTCTTTTTCTTTGCAATGAAAAGTGGCCCCAGCCCTCTGCTGCATACCTGCTTTCTCCTGGCCAGGGAGTGAAAGGGCAGGCTGAAATTTCAACACTAAGCCAATCCCTTGACTTGATGCTGTGCTAGCTCTTGCTGGGGGAGTGGCTCGCAATTCTTGCCAGCCCAGAGCTCACAGTTCTGCCCATTTTAAATTAAATGCCTCATTTCCCAGCACACTTACATGATGGCTTTGTGTCCCACACAGCTTACTGCTCATTCCCCACCTCCAGCCCTGCACAGGAGACACAAACACATCAGTTTGCTTATTGTAAAATCCTAGCTAGAGAAATTACTGTCAGATCAGGCAGATGGACACAAGAAAGCATTTGCTGCTCTTCGCTTCCTCCCCTGTCTGTCTGTGTGCTACCCCGCCTGGCTCGGGAGGGCAGAGGCAGCTGCTGATGAAAAGAATGAAACAGATTTTCTTTATTATTCCATCAGGGCAGGAGACAGAAAAGCACTTGACACGAGAGTGTCCCTTGAGGTCACTGAGGCCTGGCTGGGCTGTCACTGTCATGCTTTCTATGAGGATGCCTATTGCCTTGCTGAGGCAGCGTCCCCAGCGAGCAGGGAAGCGCAGAGCAGAGCAGTAATAGGGTTGGTGGTTGTTGTAGCAGTTGAAGTAATAGGCTTAGCCTGCTGTTTCCTTTCTCATCATTTCCATACTCATTTATTAAGGTGGATGGCAACATGTCAATTTGCCTCTGGTCGCTATGGGGTTTCTTGTATTCCAGGCATAGCCATGTCCAGCAGCATCTGGAAAGGCACGGTGGCTGCAGTTGCAATTCTTCACCTTTATGTGACAGAGTTTTCAGGAAAAGGACTGGGGTCAGAAACCTGACATCAGATATGTCCATTGCAAAAATCAGTATTGAAATCAAAGGAGCTATGCCAGATTTGCACCACTTATCTGACATCAAAATATGGACATTCGTTCTAAATAAAAAACATCAGACTTTTCTGGTAAGCCAGCCAGCTGGTCAAAATTACATAAACACGTTGTAATCAAAACATATCTCAAGAGTTGTGATTTTTTTCCCCGTGGCCATGACTGGATGTCACCTCTAAGGGGCAGTGTGTGTGTGTGCATTACACGGCAGGGATCAGACGGGCAGCGATAACATACTGCTGAGATCATTCTGCAGTGGCAAGTTGTTTTTCTGGCTGAGAAACAAGACATAATATATAAAGTTGCTTTAAGGACAAGAATAACAAATATGCTGCATAAATAATGTAAAGTAAGAAGAAAGTTCAGCATTGTTTAGAATATTTTATGAGGAATTTATTGCTGTTAATTGAAGGGGAGAGATTGATCACTGAGGAATCTAGCTCATTACTTAACAAAACCTGGATAAATGGTGTGTCACTTCTCTGTTCTGCTTAGCATTCTCTTTCTGAAGCCTTTCTGTTTATGGAAAAGAAAAAAAGTATTTCAAACCAGATACAAAGTGATGCCCCAGGTCCCCCCTCCCATTCCCACATAAATATATTGTAAAATAGAGACAGGCAGGATATAAGTCTCTCTCCTTCCTTTTCTTTCCCTGCTTCCCGACATTTGAAACACCTGTTGAACCTCAGCACATATAAACAAGGGGGCCAGAAATGGGCGAGGAGAGGAATCCACTGTGCTGTGCCCCATATTCACCTTGCTGGGGGCTTCCCATGGTTGCATGCGGCAGAGAATGAGGATGCTGAGTGCTCCAAGCGGCAGGTTGCAACGCTGCTGTCAGCTCCTTTGCCGAGGAGCCCTGCCAGCTATCAATCCGGCAGTGGGAGTCACCTCAATGCAACTGCGCTCAGGGCCTGATTCGCACCATCAGGACAGTTTTGATAACAAGGATGCTTATGTGGGGTGATTTAAAAGGTCTTTGCTGTTAATTTGGTAGGGAAA
>NW_009218697.1:120622-121210 GCF_000690835.1 Fulmarus glacialis
GGGGAGGTGAAAAGCCAGCACATTATGCTTTTTTCCATTTTTTTCTTCTTTCATTTTGGATGTAGTCTCCAGCCTTTGAATAGATTCCTGTAATGAGCTGGCTCTAAATAGAAATACTACCAGAATTAAAATAAGACAAGACTAACTTGGACATGCACAGAGATGCTGATTATATCCAACCCACTGCAGCCTCTGCTGCCTGTGTAATATTCATTTTCCAATTACCAGCACCAGGAGAGTGAAATTAAAGGGCACTGGGTAGGTATTAGAGTCTAACCTTGCTTTTTTCATGCTGAAGTTGAAGGGGTTGGTCAGCTGAGAACTGCTGAATCCAGTCTCAGCAGCTACAGAAACAAGTGAGAGGGCTCCATCACACAGCAAACCATCCCCAAGCCACTCAAACAACACTGCTATGGCACTCTGCAGGGCCTGGGCAGGACCAGCCTGGATGGGTACAGAAGAAGCAGGGCTCTCCAGGAGCACAGTGATATGCTTAGTCTCCCACCCCCTCAGCTGCAGAGGTGTCGGCCCTAGACTGGAGTCACACAGGACCACACATAGAAATCATAGAATCATAGAATCGTAGAA
>NW_009218698.1:0-14067 GCF_000690835.1 Fulmarus glacialis
CTGGCCAGCAGCTTTACTACGGGCTCCTCTTTCCTCTAGATGTTTTTTCATCAGAGTGCATCAAGGGCCCAACTAGCATTCATCTCTTTCTTCTTGCTTGAGCAACTGGACAGAATTTAGCCGTGTCTGCTGCATATTCTGCAGCTTATTAGTTTGAATTGACAATCATTAAATTAAAGAAATGGTAACCATTAATTATTGTTCCTATTGTAGTTGCTGTAGTGTAACGGGTTAAGAAGTAACTCTCCTGAGGCTCTTGTTGAAGAGAAAAGTAGGTTAGTTGAATGAGAAGCCTTTTCAGTCCTAAGGTGTGTCAATTTGTGAATCAGATCAGGCCCTCTGGCATTGCCTCCTGTGATTCTGGGTGCCCAGGAGTAATGAACACTCACGTCTTTCTGCCTCCAAGGCATTCCCTTCCAGTCTTGGAAGACTGCATTATTGCCACACCTTGTAATAACAGGCAAGAACGAGGTCATCCTCTTTCTCTGTCAGAAGCTGGTATGTGTGATAGCAACTTACTCCTGTTACTGCCAGGAAGAGCATATTTTTTCATCAGAGCACATCGAAGGCCCAGCTAGCCTTCATCTCTTTCTTCTTGCTTGCGCAACTGGACAGAATTTAGCCATGTCTGATGCATATTCTGCAGCTTATTAATTTGACTTGACAATAATTAAATTAAAGAAATGGTAACCGTTAATTAATGTTCCTTTTGTAGTTGCTGTAGGGTTAAGAAGTTACTCTCCTGAGGTTCCTGTTGAAGAGGAAAGTAAGTTAGTTGAATGAGAAACCTTTTCAGTCCTAAGGTGTGTCAATTTGTGAATCAAATCAGGCCCTCTGGCATCCCCTCCTGTGATTCTGGGTGCCCAGGAGTAATGAACACCCACGTGTTTCTGCCTCCAAGGCATTCCCTTCCAGTCTTGGAAGGCTGCATTATTGCCACAGCTCGTAATAACAGGCAAGAACGAGGTCATCCTCTTTCTCTGTCAGAAGCTGGTATGTATGATAGCAACTTACTCCTGTTCCTGCCAGGAAGAGAAGGTAGCCAAGAGCATCGTCAGACAGGAAGCACCCAAACAAACGAAGCCTCTGCTTGGTTTGCCAGTTTTGCCTGTGTGCTTGAGGAGTGTTCGATTCATGAAAGTGTATTTCTAGGGCTTGGAAGTCCATCCACATGCTCAGCCAGCAATGGGCCCTGATGCGAACCGCAAGTTCAGAGGCCTGGCGTGATGAGTTGTCCTGCAATCTGTGTGTCGGGCTGTAGCATAATTCTTAGTTAATCACCAGCTGTGGGAGTCACCTGGCTGAATGTTTCTTGTAATATGTTACTAGTGTTTTTTCACAAAGTTCATATTGACAGATTGTATTTGCTCCCTTATACGTATGTTCAGTGTGGTATGACTGTTGAAGCTTTACAAGAAGACATTGTCAGGACTGCTGCTCCTTTGAAATGTTAATATGTTCTTAAGTCTTATCTTTGTTCTCAGGTTTGAGTAAATGGGAGAGGGTATCAAAGATGAGACTCAAACATGAGAATGCCCATCATGTGCCTTATCCCTACATTTGCACTGTGTATCTAGAACTCAATTCATTTCAGCAAAACATATCTTGTGGTAAGTCACTATGGTTATGTTTGGATAATTTCTGGAAACATCTATGATCTATGTCTGGCTTTTCCCTTTCCCTTCATCTACTGCATCTTTGAATTAGAGGGAGCAAAAATGCATGCAATATGGATGTACAGTGTGTTCTCTTTTGTCCTGTATTGCTTTTCTAAAATTTCCTGAATCTCTCTTTGCCTTTTCAACCACTGCTGATTCTTCAGCTAGGATTTTTAGGAAGCAATGCCCAGTGGCTCCCAACCTTCGTTCTTTAGTGTCAGTAGCTAGGCTGGAGCCAGCACATGTATATGGAACGCATGTTTTTCTTCCTTATGCTTGTCTACGTTTGTTGACATTCAACTTCACACTCTTTGTTTCTATTTTCCTAATGAAAGAATGCATTTGTTTTTCTAAATAATGATAGTAATAATGGTAATAATGTCTTTTGTGTAATTAGCAAATGCTGTCATCTCACTAGTGTGTTATTTTCCAGGTTTTCTATGAATTCCCTGAACAGCCTCAGGCCCCAGCTGAGACCTCTGTGGGACTCTACATTTAACCTCCTCTGTTGTGAAAAGTGAGTGTTTATTCTTACTGTTTCTGGTTCTGATTATTGGTCCCTGGGAAAAGTTGCTGTTTTTTCTTAAGACTGGTTAGTAGATAATCTGGTCTTCTTTATAAAATAGACAACTAGTCATTTCTTAGTCTCACCCGTTTGTTTGCGTGTAGCATCCCCTATCAAACATACCATGTTTGGATGTAAAAACTTCTAAATGTGGAGAATTCACTCACTGCCCTGTACACCTTGCTCCAGTATTTAATTACCCTCCCCAGATAGTTGTACAGCGTTTCTGTTCTAAAATTATGCACAGCATAATGTGCTGTTGCTTTCAGACACTGACGTTTCCAGTTTCCGTTGGCAGGGATTTTTCTTCAGGAAAATATGTATGGATCCCATGCATCAGAGATTAGCTGGCCAATATTCTATGGAGGCTATGCTCCAATGTCCTTGCATCTTCCACATGGTGCCCAAAACACAGAGTGATGCTAACAGTTCTTCAGTTCCTTCTCATCTTCTGAAGACTTCTTCCACTTCTTCAAGAAAAGCAATTGTCCCCATCCCATTGACATGGTATTCATAGCCAGGAATTCTAGTTCTGAAAGAGCTGTATTTGCTGTTTTTCAATTTCAACATATCATTTGCAAGTCCAGCATTGTTTCTAAGTAGTTTATCTTGTCCTCAAAAAATCAGGTGCAATGCAAAAATGTACTTTTAAGTTGGTTAAAGAAAGTCCAGTCTAAATATTCACCAAATTTTATAATACCTCTGTTACAGGTGAAGATGTAAACAAGGCCAGTTATGAGCTTGTAAGTTGTGTGTGTGGTTTGGTTTTGTTGTTTTTTTGTTTTTTTTTTTAAATTCTAAATAATCTGGAGAAGCAGAATATATATATAGGCAATGCTACAGTTCTCCTATTTCTAGGTGTCAGTCAGGCAATGTAAAGTGGCACTGAATTCTCACCTAGAACCATCCAAGTTGAGAGGAATCTTCCTGTCAATTCCAGCAGACTTTGAATGAAGTCTTGCCTCAGGACCTGCGAGCCCTGCTGGCTTCAGTTAGATGTATTTTCTAGAAGTCTAAGCTGAACTGTCCAATGGTTTCTTCACTGTGAGAGTCTGTATGAGGTTGATATTTCTGAATAATAATGTAGTTTCCTAGGTACTGTATATGTCATAAACAACAAAGTTAAGCTTCTTAGGAAAGTTTTTGTTTAATGAGACCTCAGGATAGGTTTGTTTTCAATACGGTAAGTGTCTGAAGATGGAGTGAATTGGTGAAGATGTCCTGTCCAAATTCCCCAAAAGAATTTTTCTATCTCTGCTAGCATTACATTCCTGCTAGTTTTAGAGGCTCTCCTCTGAAGATGGAGCAAATAGGATGTGCTGGAAAGCAGTGGGTTTTGTTTAAAACTGTTGAGCATAATTCTCTAGGTGGCCTCTCAGTGCTTATCTTCTGTTTGAATAAGGAAGCTAATCTTTTATTCCTGAATCATTTTTTGGTGTTCATTGTATAAACATGAACAATTTTGCGAAACATGAATGTATATTAACTCTGAATTTTATTCTAAAATAGAAAAGTTAAAATCAAATTTTATCAATACCACGTTTGCAATGTTTTGAAGGTCAAGAGAAGAAATGAAATGTCAGAAGGTACTGCAGTGGAAGAGACAGTGAAGAGGAGAAGAGTGGAAGTTGGAGCAGAGACCTCATGCCCACAGTCGGGTATGGACGGGTCAGTTGACTACAAAATGGTCTTCCAGGGCACATACCAATATTTTTAATGTCTCTTGTACCTTCCTCATATTTCATTCCTGAGTGATCCTTTGCCTCATTTTTCTTCTTCCTTCTCTTCCATAGGTGACAGAATCTAAGCAGCATTGCCCATATTTGGAGAGAAGTCTCATACTGTCAGGTTCCCATGCCATTAACTAGAGGTCTTCCTGTTTAACTCCTTTGTGTTAACATTATCTGTCGAATCACAGCAGGGTGAGAACTCAGCAACTAAACAAAGCAGTGCACTGACTTGCACGCCTGAGCCAGGGATGACAAGGGAAGAACTGGGAAGAGTTTTCTAGCTGCCTCCCAGCCTGTTCCTCTGAGTCGGCTGATGAATGCTGCCTCTCAGCTTGAGGCTGATGGCAAAACACATTTGAGCTTGCTCGGCAAAACACATCTGAGCTTGCTGTTTTCAAAGTGCTTTAAAGTCCCACAGAATTGCACATGTTGTGTGTGCACATGAGTATTATCACACGTCTTTCCCATTGGTTTGTTTTGCTAACTAAACTTCTCATGGTGATTCCAAAGTAGATCTCTATCTCCAGATTTCACATAATCATTGATGTCCCCTCAGGTTTTGAGTGGACTCCAAGGGTGGAGACACCACAACTTCTGTGGGCAACCGGTTGCAGTGTTTGACCACAGCTGTAGTCAAAAAGTTTTTTCTTGTATTCAGATTTAGTTTTGTGTTTCGCAATTTGTGCCCTTTGCCTCTTGTCCTGCCAGAAGGCGCTGCTGAGGAGAGCCCGGCTCCCTCTTCTTCATTCCCTCCCATCACGTGTACATTGATAAGATCCCCCCTGAGCCTTCTCCAGACTGAACAGTCCCAGCTTTCAAAGCCTCTCCGCATACAAAAAGTGCTCCAGTCCCTTCATCATCTTTGTGGCTCTTTGCTGGGCTCATCCTGGTGAGTCCCAGTCTTGTCCTGGGGAGCCCAGTCTGGACAGAGCACACAGACTGTCCTCAGCAGCCCTGAAGCAGAGGGGAAGGATCATCTCCCTTGAGCTGCTGACAAAAGTCTTCCTAATGAAGCTCAGGATTTTGTTGGCCGCCTTCAGCACGAAGGTGCAATGCTGGCTCATGGTGGCTAACTTCAAGCTTAGTTCTTGACTACCTTTCAGAGGCAGGCCCAGTATTAGTTACAGTCTAGCAGCCTTCTTTCTTTCATAGAGTGTAGCTTTTAAAAAAAGAAAATTTGTGTCTGTACTTAATATTCACAAGTATGTGTCAGACAGTCCCAGATCCAGCATTGTGATCGGAAGTGTTTATGCTCACCTTTCCCCTTCCATGGCAATGTACAGATCATGTCAAATCATCTCCCTTGTTGCCTTATATTCTACCCAATTCCCAAATGTATTTTATGCAGAGATTGTAACGGGAGAAGTCTGAAGCCTGTTCTTTTCCTGCTCATACAAAGGTAGTCCTTTCATACACACACACCCCTCCCCCATCAGTTTTCAATCTCAATAAAACTGCTGGAAATGAGTGAAGAACCAGACCAAGACCCAGAATGCTTTCTAATCTGTTTTAGCCAAGACATGAGTTGTAGATTCATAAGATACAAGGCCAGAAAGGGCTATTTCATGATCCAATCTGGCAGTTCTCTCTTAGTCCTGTATCTTGCCCCAGCAGTTATGCTATTCCAGAAAAGATTAAAACAGTTCATCATTTTAAAGTGTATTCTTGATTTCAAAATTAAATTGCTGAAGCATCAACTACAAGCCTTCTGTCATTTTTTTCCAATTACTCTGTTAGATGGAAGACCTCATTCAGTCTGAGCATTCCCCCCCTCCCACTCCCAGGAAGGAGTTTGTGTGCTGTAATCAGACCACCTCTTGGTCTTTTTTTCTTTTTGGACAAGCTTTTGCTCATGTTTCCTCATGGGGGATTTGGATTTGGGTTTTTTTGGGGTGCTATTGAGTGTTGAGCTATCAGAATCTCCAGGTGTCACTCCCCAGTGATACTGGTCAGCTCAAAAAGCACTATTTTGTGTGTGAAGCCAGGGTTGTTTTTCCCCATGTGCATCACTTTGTACCTCTCTGTACAGAGTTTCCTCTGCCATTTTATTGCTCCACGACCGACTCTTGTAAGATCTTTCTATGGTTCTTTGCTACCTGCCTGTCTCTTTATGTCAGTAACCATATAGGATTTACAAGCTCTCTCAACTCACTGCTCAACCCCCTTTCCATGTCATGTAACACTTTTTTTCTCTTTAACTGCTTGTTGGTTTTACTGGAAAAGCAGAAAGCCTGATACAGGAATGAGTGAATATTTTCATTTTTTCAGTGATAACTTTGAAGAATAAGTCTAAATATAGATTAAGGGTATAGATCTTGTTGGCTAGAGGTACTAAAATCCTGATTTCTAATTAAATACTTGGAGTAGCCATTTACAAGGTTGTTTCCTTTTTGTGACTTTTTGTAAGTTATTTCACTTATTTTTAGAGCTGGAGCTGAGTTGTGTTCACCATATGAGTAAATCAAAGCACGGATTTGAAATGGGAAGCTACAGAATATTCAGAAAGAGACAACAGCATCTGTTTAGTCGTGGATTCTTAAAGTGGAAAGCATAAAAATGCCTTCAGGTATTTTTTTTTCTCTTTTCACCTGCGTCACCTGGATTGAGACATTTTTGGTTCCTGCTCATCAAACTTAGCCAAGGGATGAGTTTTACAGGGAGACGACACAAGCTTTTCTGACTGTTAAGCTACGAACTCTAGGGGTGAGCTTGGCCTCTCAGAGATGAGCCTGAAGGATGCCCTGCCTTGTCTTCAAGACTCCAGTCCTCTTTTACCTCAGATGCCCCTTCGTGCAGAACTCCATGAAGGGCCAACAGTGGGTGCTGACACCTTGACACTGGCTTCAGTGTGAGTACTTGCCACTCCCCAGCAGTGTCCTTTCTCTGTGCAGATGGCCTTGCAGGCATCTCCCTCTTCTTTGAACAGTGTCATGACTTTTCTCACTATGGCATCAGAAGGCAGATTTATGACAGGATTGTTCCAGAGGGATTGGCAGTTGCTTTCTAAACCCACTGTTCTCCAAAGACCTTGCAAGAGGGGAAGATTCTTTCTCTTTTAGCCCACAGGCTAAAAGGCTGCTCTGACAGAGCTGCTGTTTGGCACACCCTTTAGGTAACAGGGTCTTCCCTAACGCCCCGGTTCTCCTCTTCCTGTTGCCCCTGTTGCCCATCCTCCCAAATGTCCCAGTGCATTTCATCCATTTTCTGGAAACTGATACCCATTCTAAATTTAGTTCGAATCCCTGCCACCCTATCGCCTTCCTGGCCTTTTTCCCTCTCCAGCTCTTAGGAGAGAGTGTTTTCCAAGGATGCAAACTCATTCCTCTTGGGATTGTCCACAAAAGAAGTTGCCTGGTAGTATAAAAAGAACAGCTTCTTTTCCCTCTGTTCCTTGGGAGGTGAACAGTTGCATCATACCTGGATTTCTGCATGTTTCTGCATGATGACATGCTGCCCCCATTTCAGGAACCTTTTGGACCTCTCCACAACTGGCTGAGCCTTTACGCAAATGTCGTCTGTGGGCTTGCTTGCAATCTCAGGTGGCCAGGGCATACTGCCTGCTTGCTCCTGTAGAACTGGTTTCAGAGGGCCAATCCCAGCATATTTGCTCTGCAGGGATTCACTGCATACACAATAGCCTGCAATTTCAGGTGCTACTAGTTGCATGGTTAAGCCTGCACAGGTAAACTCCTGTATTGAAACAGCCCTCATCTTGTTGTAAGCACAAAACTTTCTTTTGGAAGAGGGTTTTTGACAGGTTTGTTATATTTTCAAGATAAGAAAGAGACTGCCTGGTAACTCCTCAGGAGCATTCAGTAGAGAAGAACTTCTCTAAAACAAGCAGGCTTATTTGTCTCTAAAACCTGTATCACTTTTTTTTTTCCCCTCAGTTTACTTTTGCAAGATTAGTGACAGGTCTCTACACATGCCCTTTCTGGCTTCTTTCCTCAGGTGCTCCAAACACTCTGTTGGTGGAATAAGGGTCATCCTCTGAAAGATGCTTTTTTTATTCTCCACTTTGCTATAATCACTGCCCCCAGAATGCCTCCAGTCCTTCTACAGTGGCTGAATTTCCCAAACATTGGAGTCCTTGAAAGCTGGAGCGCCAAGTTAGCCTATTGGACCCTGTGAAATAACGTGGGAGGTGGTAGAGATCACCGTAACCTCATATGGTGTTAACTAATGTGGAAGGACATGTCCTGAGCTCTTTCCAGGTAAACTGGAACTATGATGAATTAATCAACTCAGCAAATACCAATTCAGGTGAGAAGAACCTTCTCCAGAACAGATGCTCATGTCACCATGGCTCGTACCTGAAATTTGTACTAGTGAGGGCACTGTTGCATGGAAAGGGATGTCCAGACACAAACTGTTGTGTTTATGAATACCAGACCAGATGTCACAAGCACTGCATGAAATCATGGGCAGATGACCTCTCCCTTACATGCATTTCTTTAGGAGATTAGAGCCAGGTGCTTCTGTGACATGCTTTCCATTTGGTTTGCTTTCCATTTGGTTTCCTTTGGTATTCAGGATGAGAAGAAAGACTAGGTTTAGGAAAAAATGTATCAGTAGCTTCTGTACTTTCTCAGGATTCTTCTGATCATTCCTCCAGGGCTTTTGTGGATTTTATCAGCAGTGTACGACTTTGGTTCCAAATCCACCTGGTGTTTTAGAATGCATCTCAGAAAGGGAAGGGTCTCGTTAAACACGAAGGAAATCTATCTACTTACTACCTGTAGGATTGACTTTATAACATTGGCACTCGATTCAGAAGAAGGAGCATGGAAGTGCCGCAGTCTCACGGCTGTTAAATAGATTGCATTTTCAGCTCTTATCCAAATGCTTTCTAGGCCTGCAATTTTGACAGTAGGCTGTCTGGTCAGGATGATTGAAGTTGAGCCTGCGCATCTTTCCACTTACCAAGTGCACCAGTAGAAGTCAAAGAAAGAAAGAGAACCGAGAGACGCTCAGCCTGTCACTGCAGATAATTTTCCTAACTTAGTTAATGCTCTGAGACTAAACTGTAAAGATCTCAGGCCATCTAAAATTTGGAATTTTGTGTGAACTTGAGCTTAGCGCAAGAGAAACACCATCAGCGAGTGGATCTATTCTTCTGTTATCTTCTCTCTATGATAAAGTTGGTTTACTCTCTCTTAAGGAAGCTTACATGCTGATTTTGTTGTTTGTGGGCCTTTGTATTGCTGATAACTTTCCTAATGGGTATTCCTGGCTCACTTCTTGCTTCTGGCACTTTTCACTTTTTCCCTTCCCTGTTACTCTTGTTTCCTACGACTATGCCTTAGCAGTGCTAATGTCTAGGGGCCTATATTGTCCAGTGGCTGTTATTTCCCACAGCACCTCTGTTCATGTGTTTTAAAATCTCTGTCTATGCCGTAGCTGCTGTTATTCTTTCACTATCTGATATGTCAACGTCTACTAAATGAATTACAGCTTTATGTTCGTCCTGTGAATGTCCTGAGGAGGGAGGGGTAGAAATATATTGGTGAAGAAAGTCCTCATAGTAGCAGAGAAAAAAATAAAATCACAGAAGAGAGTAGACCTTGTCTTTTAGTTCTTAAAGCAAGGAAATAAACAAAAAATCTCCTGTACAATAGAATTTTACATTGTTTAACAGTTCTTGGATTCCTTTTGCTTTCAGAATGTCACGTCCCGCCTGTGCAGAGGGAGAGGTGACTCAGATTCGTAAATTCCCTTGGTGTGGATAGAGGTGAAATGACACTCAAGGTCTGTACATAAACAAAGACTTTTATTCCATAGCTAGATTCGTTGGTAAATAATTGGGTAGCAGAACAAGTTATTGCTCGCCACTGCTGTAGGGGTTTATGCCTTGCATTACTTACTAGAAAAAGGTAAAAGACTAAAAGAAAGAGAGAAGAGGAGAACGAGAGAGAAAGAGAGAGAGAGAGAGATCACCGGTCCACGTTCCAGCGTTGGTCCAGCCAACAGGAGGTCACTGGTCTGTAGGAGCGTTCGTCCAGAAGTTCCCCCTTAACATGCCAATTAGAATAGTTCACCCGTAGTTCAAGTAGTTTCTGGCAGTCTTTGTTCTCTTCGTGCTTATCTTACTTAGCATGTTTCTTCCCCCAAGGCCATGCCCAGTTAACTCTCTACAGAGGGTGAATAATGTCTTTTGTTGCATTCCTTTATCTCACCAGAGCCGTCCTGCGATCCCCCAGTCTTGTGAGTGTTTGAGACATTCCTCAGACAGGCTCAGGGGATTTCCACCCCCTGCTCCCTTATCAAGTTTTGTCTCCTGTCGTTGTCTGCACCCTTCTGAGAAAACCGTTCATTGTTCCAGGGGGTTACAAGTTAGCCTTGGTGTTAGGTTCCAGTTGGTCTCCTACACAGAATTCCTCCAAAGAAAATAAGTGTGAGTTTAGTCCAGCATCCCTTACTATGGTCTGTAACCCAGTGAGTTTCTGTAAGGAAGGAATTCCTGGATTGTTTCATTCAAATTGGTCCTATTAAATCAAAAACTGGTATTACTTTTCCTTTAAAAATCATGTTTGGTATTTTCCAGCATGTGAGGTTAGGAATTACAACCACTGTAAAGCGGTAGGTCACCAATGATTTTGGTGGAGACTCTCTTCCCGAATAATGAATTCCCACCCATAGAGCTAGGCTACATAGCTCTTTCAAAGCTGGACTATGAGGTGGGAGCCTACCTCCAAATCAGTCTGCATTGTGATTGCTTTGAAAGCTCCCAGGTGTCACATCAGTCAGAGTCTGGACCCATCTCTCAGTTTCAGAGTCTGCCATTGGGAATTGTGGAGAGAGTGAGCTTGTGTTTCTGTTCTTGCTGCTGTTTCTTACAGGGGACCTGTGGAATATAACCTTGAACGAAGAACAGCAACCAGTCAGGCTGAGAGTACTGCAGCAAATGGACCAAATGGGAAAAAAAGGAAACATCAAGTCAGAAAGAAGAGGTCTCTCAAAGTTCTGGAGAAGGTACTAATACTGCAGCTATGAGCAGATGCAGTCCTGGCTATGTCCAAGCCTCTGTCAGAGACTGTGCCTGATTCTGGCAGTTCAGGTTCTACATTACCTTGAAGAATGGATACCTCTTTTCCATGGTTAAACCAAAGTCTCCCAAGACAAAGGAACATTCACAGATGTCCTTTTGTCTTGTGATAAGGAGGAGGAGAAGGAGGACTCCTGAAGAGGAGGAAAGGGATGAGGACTCCTGAAGAGGAGGAAGAGGACTCTTGAGGAGAGGAGGAGGAGGACTCCTGAAAAGGAAGAGGAGGATTTCTGAGGAAGAGGAGGACTCCTGAAAAGGAAGAGGAGAATTCCTGAGGGGGAAGAGGAGGACTCCTGAAAAGGAGGAGAGAAGGAGGAAGACTCCTAAAGAGGAGGAGGAGACCACATGAGAAGGCGGAGGACTCCTGAAAAAAGGAGGAGAAGGACTCCTGAGAAGGTCAAGTAGGAGGACTCCTGAGGAGGAAGAGGGGTCCTGATGAGTAAGAAGATAAGGAATTCTGAGGAGGAGGAGGAAGACTGCTGAAAAGGAGGAGTTGGAGGAGGAGGAGAAAGATGACGATGATTCCTGAGGAGAAGGAGGATGGGGAGGAAGAGGAGGAGAATTCCTGAGGAGGAAGAGGAGGATTTCTGAGAAGGAGGATCGCTGAGGAGGAGGAGAAGGACACCTGAAGAAAGGGACTCCTATAGAGAAGGAGGAGGCGGATGGGGAAGACTCCTTAAGAGGAGGAGGACTCCATAGGATGAGGAGGACTCATGAGGAAGAGAAAGAGGACTCCATAGGAGGAGGAGGACTTATGAGGAAGAGAAAGAGGACTCTAGAGGAGGATTGCCTCCATAGGATGAGGAGGACTCATGAGGAAGAGAAAGAGGACTCTAGAGGAGGATTGCTGAGGAGGAGGATTGCTGAGGAAGAGGAGGAGGATGGGGAGGACTCCTTAAGGGGAAGAGGAGGAGGAGGACTCATGAGGAAGAGAAAGAGGACTCCATAGGAGGAGGAGGACTTATGAGGAAGAGAAAGAGGACTCTAGAGGAGGATTGCTGAGGAGGAGGATTGCTGAGGAAGAGGATTGCTGAGGAAGAGGAGGAGGATGGGGAGGACTCCTTAAGGGGAAGAGGAGGAGGAGGACTCATGAGGAAGAGGAAAAGGACTCTAGAGGAGGAGGTGGACTCCTGAGGAGGAGGAGAGGGACTCCTGTGGAGGAGGTGAAGGAGGACTTTTGAGGAGGAGGTGAAGGAGGAGGAAAAGAAGGACGACTCCTGAGGAGTACTCCCAAGGAGGAGCAGGACTCCTGAAGAGGAGAACTCTGTAGGAGGAGGCATCCTGAGTAGGAGGAGGAGGAGGATTCCTGAAGAGGAGGACTCCTTAGGAGGAAGAGGAGAAAGACTCCCAAAGAGGAGGAGTCCTCCTTTTGAGGAGGAGGTTTCCTTAGCAGGAAGAGGAGGACTCTGAGTAGGAAGAGAAGGAGGAGGAGGAGGAGGAGGACTCCTGAGGAGGAGAACTCTGTAGAAGAAGGAGTCCTGAGTAGGAGAAGGAGGAGGATTCCTGAGGAAGAGAAGAAGGAGGAGGACTCCTGAGGAGGAGGAGGAGGAGGAAGAAGAAGATGACTCCTTAGGAGAGGAGGAGGAAGAGGAGGAGGACTCCTGAGGAGAAGGAGGAAGAGGAGGACAATCTAGACAAGGAGGAGTCCTGAGTAAGAGGAAGAGGAAGACTCCTGAGGAGTAGGATTCCTATAGAGGAGAAGGAGCACTCATGAGAACGAGGAGGAGGACTCCTGAGGAGGATAAGGCCTCCTGAGGAGGAGGAGGAGAATTCCTTAGCAGGAAGAGGTAGACTCCTGAGGAGGAGGTGAAGGAGGAAAAGGACTCCTGAGGAGGAGGAAGAGAAGGAGGATTTCTGAGGAGGAGCAAGACTCCTGAGGAGGAAAACTCTAGGAGGAGATGTCCTGAGGAGGAGGAGGATTCCTGAGGAGGAGGAAGAGAAGGAGGAAGAGGAGGACTCCTGAGGAGGAAGAGAAGGAGGAGGACTTCTGAGGAGGTGAAGGAGGAATCCTGAGGAGGAAGAGGTGGACTCCTGAGGAGGAGGAGGAGGTGGAGAAGGAAGACTCTTGAATAGGAGGATAAGGAGGAGGAAGAGGAGGACTTCTTAGGAGGAAGAGGAAGAAAAATAGGATGACTCCTGAGGAGGAAGAGGAGGACTTCTTAGGAGGAAGAGGAAGAAAAATAGGATGACTCCTGAGGAGGAAGAGGAGGAGGACTCCTGAGGAGGAGGACTCCTGAGGAGGAGAACTCTGTAGAAGAAGTCGTCCTGGGGAGGAGGGGAACTCCTGAATAGGAAGAGAACTTCTATAGGAGGACTCCTATAAAAGAGGAGGAGCAGGACTCCTGAGGAAGATGAGGACTCCTGAAGAGGAGGACAAAGAGGAGGAGGAAGACTCCTGAGGAGGAGGACTCCTGAGAAAAAAGGCTCATGAGGAGAAGAAGGAAGGCAAGGACTCCTTAAGAGGAGGAGGAGGAGGAGGAGGAGGAAGAGGAAGAGGAGGACTCCTAAGGAGGAGGAGAAGGGGGAGGAGGCATCCTGAGGAGCAGAAGGACTCCTGAGGAGGAGGAAGCACATCCACAGTGACAGCCCTACCCCTCCCTCCTTCCCCATATTTTCCTCCAAAGCAGAAACATGAGAGTTTGTGTTTCTGTGTTTTGGTTTCTGAGCATTACGGGCTCTCGGGAAAAGCAGTGACGTGCGGGTGTGCTGTAGCATTGCTGCCATCCTCCTGTTGTCAGAACAAAGAGTCTTCTGCTGGTGGATCATCTGTGCTGGGGTTTAATGAGGGTGCAGAGCTGCTAATTGTGGTGGGAACAGCACATTCCTCATTTTACTGAGGAGTTACAAAATTAAGCCAGATGAACCCTGGAGGAAGAAACATAACGGGTCTAATTCCTACCCAGAGCAGATCCATAACACTCAGCTCTCTTCAGCAGAAAGGGCAGGCTTTATCTGACGCCATATAAGCTCCATCGGTCCCACATCACGGGGGTGGCCACCGAGCGAGGGGGGACCCGCATGCCCAGAACAGCCCTGGAGGGTCCCGGCTGGCTGGGCCAGGCTCTGACC
>NW_009218699.1:0-1009 GCF_000690835.1 Fulmarus glacialis
GGGGGGGGGGTTTTGGGCACCTTCGGGGGAAGTTCTGGAGATGTTTTGAGGGTCTTCGGCACCGTGGGATGTTCCTGGGGGGCTTTGTTGTCCCCTTTGGGGGTTTGGCCACGCCCACGGGACGTCCCCGTGTCCCCTTTGTCACCTTTTGGGGTCTGCAGGGTGGTGCCGTGTCCCCGTGTCATCTCTTACGGTCTTGGTTAATCTCATGGTGGGTTCTTCTGAACTTCATGTTCTCTTTGGGGTCTTCTGCACCACCACGGGAGGTCCCTGTGGTCCTTATTGTCCCCTTTGGGGGTTTGGCCACGCCCACGGGACGTCCCCGTGTCCCCTCTTGACATCTTTTGGGGTCTTCAGGGTGGTGGCATGTCCTCGTGTCACGTGGTAGGGCGTTGGTCAACGTCGTGGTAGGTTCTCGTGAACTTCTTGTTGTTTTTGGGGTCTTCTCCACCACCGTGGGACATCCCTGGGGTCCTTATTGTCCCTTTTGGGGGTTTGGCCACGCCCGTGGGATGTCCCCACGTCCCCTCTTGTCACCTTCTGCGGTCTTCAAGGTGGTGGCACGTCCCCGTGTCACGTGTTAGGGTGTTGGTCAATGTCGTGGTAGGTTCTCATGAGCTTCTTGTTGAGTTTGGGGTCTTCTCCACCACCGTGGGATGTTCCTGGGGGCTTTGTTGTCCCCTTTGGGGGTTTGGACACGCCTACGGGACGTCCCCGTGTCCTCTCTTGTCACCTTTTGGGGTCTTCAAGATGGTGGTATGTTCCTGTGTCACTTGCTGGGGTCTTGGTCAACCTCACGGCAGATTCTTCTGAACTTCTTGTTCTCTTTGGGGTCTTCTGCACCACCATGGGAGGTCCCTGGGGTCCTTATTGTCCCCTTTGGGGGCTTGGCCACGCCTGTGGGACGTCCCCGTGTCCCTTCTTGTCATCTTTTGGGGTCTTCAAGGTGGTGGCATGTCCTTGTGTCACCTGCTGGGGTCTTGGTCAACCTCATGGAAGGTTCTCATGA
>NW_009218699.1:1279-2145 GCF_000690835.1 Fulmarus glacialis
GCTTCTT
Organism: Fulmarus glacialis; assembly: GCF_000690835.1. NCBI lineage: Eukaryota > Metazoa > Chordata > Aves > Procellariiformes > Procellariidae > Fulmarus > Fulmarus glacialis. The sequence continues at coordinate 1,287 of NW_009218699.1, forward strand.
ATTGTGTTTGGGGTCTTCACCACCACCGTGGGACGTCCCTGGGGTCCTTATTGTCCCCTTTGGGGGTTTGGCCACGCCCGTGGGACATCCCTGTGTCCCTTCTTGTCATCTTTTGGGGTCTTCAAGGTGGTGGCATGTCCTTGTGTCACCTGCTGGGGTCTTGGTCAACCTCATGGAAGGTTCTCATGAACTTCTTGTTGAGTTTGGGGTCTTCTCCACCACCATGGGACATCCCTGGCTTTGGGGGTTTGGACACGCCTACGGGACGTCCCCGTGTCCTCTCTTGTCACCTTTTGGGGTCTTCAAGATGGTGGTATGTTCCTGTGTCACTTGCTGGGGTCTTGGTCAACCTCACGGCAGATTCTTCTGAACTTCTTGTTCTCTTTGGGGTCTTCTGCACCACCATGGGAGGTCCCTGGGGTCCTTATTGTCCCCTTTGGGGGCTTGGCCACGCCTGTGGGACGTCCCCGTGTCCCTTCTTGTCATCTTTTGGGGTCTTCAAGGTGGTGGCATGTCCTTGTGTCACCTGCTGGGGTCTTGGTCAACCTCATGGAAGGTTCTCATGAGCTTCTTATTGTGTTTGGGGTCTTCACCACCACCGTGGGACGTCCCTGGGGTCCTTATTGTCCCCTTTGCCTACGGGACGTCCCCGTGTCCCCTCTTGTCATCTTTTGGGGTCTTCAAGGTGGTGGCACGTCCCTGTGTCACCTATTGAGGTCTTGGTCAACCTCATGGCAGCTTCTTCTGAAGTTCTTGTTGTATTTGGGGACTTCACCACCACCGTGGGACGTCCCTGGGGTCCTTATTGTCCCCTTTCGGGGCTTGGCCACGGCCGGGCACCTCCCTGAGGTCCTTGTTG
>NW_009218700.1:0-14090 GCF_000690835.1 Fulmarus glacialis
GGAGACAGTGTCAAAGGCTTTACTGAATTTTCACATAACTGCATGAATTCCCAGGGAATTCCCCACATCTTCTTCCAGGACTTTCCAGAGAGTTTGGGATGTCCCACAGCGATGCCAGAGTAGTGCATGTCCAAGCTGTGGTCCCAAATCAGTGCTGCTGCCAGGCTCTGGTCTGGGACCTGCATGGGGGACAAGGAGAAGGTTTAACTTCTGCCCACTCCCTCACTAGAGAAAGCGCCTGTGATTGCCCCTGGAGCAAAGGTGGCATCACTTCTCTCCTTTCCTGATGAAAAGAGAGACCAAAGAAGAGCAGCACAGGGCTGTGGGAGCAGTACATTGCTGCCAGGGAACTGTGTGGTTCCCGGGGGTAAGGGAGTTAGTCATCCTGCTCCATGTTAGCCCAGTCCTGTGGAAGCAGAGTGATGTCCGCTGTTGTCTCAATGGATGGACCTGCCCGGAAATTATGTTCTTTGGCACAGTCAGCATCTACTCTTCATATATCAGACTCTAAACGACCTGCTGCCTCTTCAAAGTGCAGGTCAGGGTGTTAGTTTTGATCATTAAAGCCTCTCACTGTCTTTGTGCATTACCCAGTTCAGCTAGGAATTGTTTTCAGCGAGAGTCTTCTGCTCTGGGGCTGACCCCAGTCTCAGCCGCTGATAACATCAGTGAAATGGAAGGTCTAGCCATAGTATCATGATCAAGAAATAATGATTTATAGACCACTTTGACAGATCACTATGGGTCAAGATGTATAAGAATATTTTAATGCGGCTTCAACAGGCAGATTTGCTGAATGTTAATGGCAAATCATATTTTATCCTCAGTAAGGATTCAGTTTTTTAACAGACATTGTATTTACCTGTGCAATAAGTGTTAACAAACTAGCTGATATAGTTATTTCATTCTATAGCATGTATCAAAGAGCTATTTATTCACAATACAGTGATCATAAATTTGGTTTCCTTAGTGATTTCCCCTGCATGCATGAACTCTGGTTTATGTTCAAATTCTTTTCCCTGTTAGATCAAATTATTTGTCTTCAGGGAAGATGGGTGGACTGAAGTGACACAATAATATTTGTGATGAAAATCTGAAAAATGAGTGCTTTTGTGGTTATTTACAAAGCAGATATTGGAGAACTCTGTGTTCATTATGTCCTAAAAATATAGGCTAAATAATCTGTTTGGCTTTTATCCATAGAGGTGGAATGGGGTGTGTATTAACTCTAACACTTTCAATTGTACATCAGGAAAATGGATGGAAGAAGAAATTCTCAAAAAAACCTGCAAAACATAGGTTTCATCCTAAGTTTTCCCTTCTTCATAAGGCTTTTCTGCTCCACAGCCTTGTGTCTCAGGAGATGTGCCTCAGATCACCTCATTATAATATGTTGTGTTGAACTGAGTAGTGTTCATGTGAGCAAACTTGAGAGTAGGTCCAGCCCCTTGAGGTTTCAGTATCCGGTGTCAGGTTGTTTGAGCAGAAAAATCATCTGTTCTTACACATTTTATTCCTTCATATCCTCCATTCCTATCCTGAAGAAGGGTTTCTGAAAGCGTAGCAAATGTTTGGGATTTTCAGACTAAGAATGTGGAAGCAGGGGAAGACAATTTTACTTCCTTGAATCCCTTTAGTTATTAAAATCTCTCCCTGCTTTTTAAGAGCAATGAGACAGTGGAAGCTTAACTCACAAAGATGCAGGTTTATATGAGCTTGTAAGGGAGCATGTACAGCTAGGATCTGCATGATTTCCTTAAAGATGTTAGCAAATCCACAGTCCTAGTAATGCTAGAAATGCTAGAGCTCTGCAGCCTGTTGGGAACTTTGTTGAGCTCTGAGTCCCTTTGAAATGTGACGGCTGAGAGTACTGTGTTTTCTGTTTATCTGTAACTCTCTTGTCTTTTTTTTAATACTGGAGAACAAATCTGAGGTAAATTACAGTATTGTCTTGGCTGTATGTGCTTCCTGGGTTGTAGTTCTTAGTTCATGGATGTGTTAGGTTCGCTGTTGCGATGGTGTTGGGGATTGTGATCAGGATTTTGCTCAGCTGTGCTAGATGCTGTCACACCTGCAGAGTCCGTAATAGTTACAGAAGTGAGTCTTGAGAAGCAACTTGCAGTTTTGAAGCTAAAGCTTTGTTCCTTACCAAGAAATGAAGAAAGGGTGAAAGCTTCTGGAGGAAAAGTGGATGCATAAGTAGCCCATGGCAGCAGCAGTGGGAGTACAGGACATGGGTAAGGGGGCCTGAGCTGAGGTTAGAAGCAGAAGATGCTCTTATTCCTTTTCACGCTTTTAGCAAAATGATGGCATTCAGTTACCGAGAGTGTGACTGCCTAAGAAAATTCAGCAACTAAAAGAGTAAAGCAGCATTTTCTATTTTTCCACCTTCATTCTGTTGCTGTTCTCTCATTCATCCTTTGGTTGCTCACACACTGAGGGACTGCAAAAAAACAAACAAGCCCTAGCAAATCTAGTAATTTTGCTTGTGTGCTTACTGCTTAACCAGGCTAAAAAAAATGAAAGGCACACAACAGAGAAACATGACAGCTCAGGAGAAGAACAGAAGTTGTTAATTTCTTCAACTCATATCTTGCAGGAAAAGTGTTAGGATCTGAGTCTACTGGAAAGCTCAGGATGGACAGTGCAGTTCTTCATCTCAAATTTACAAAGCTATATTGATTATTTGTCTTGCTCTAGCGCATTGTGACAACATAGTGGCAATCATTTTGGCAGCCACGTAACTTCTAGACTTTTCTAAAATGGTCTAAGTGGTTGACAGTTTATTAATGTTCCCATAATGGTGCCGTTATACGGCTTGTTTCTGTGCTGATTTCCTAAGTAGGGCACAGCAACTTTTGTTGTGGCAGCTTTTGTGGCAAAGGCTGAGTGAGGTATGTCACCCCATGTGAGTTAGTTTGGTCTAACAGAAGTTCGTTCCACAGATGAATAAGAAAAAACACTGGTGTATGTGAAAAAGAGTCTTGAGCTATGTTCCTTTAACGCTGTTATGTTGTGTGTAACGCTGTGTCATAGTGTTTTAAAATGGGGGGAAGAAAATTAAAATTCATAAACTTGCATGGCAAACCCGGCATGAGAATTATAGCTGTTGGCTGTTGCACTCGCTTGAACAGTATTAAGGAAACTTGTAGGATATTAGCTATTAGCAAATTATTTACTGAAAAGAAGAAGATATCTCAAGATGGATGGACATGATAGCTTTTGCCTTACCTGCTTCTTAATGTCCAGCAAGATCTTTGTTCTCTGCTTTAAAGTTTCTCTGAATAGTTCATCACAATATCAAATAATTGTTGCTGAAGAGTAGTTAATGACCCAATATGTAGCTATTGTAGCAAAATTATGTCCTTTAAGGAAGTAGTCTTTAAAAGAATAATTAACCAGTTTTGATAGAGCTCTAGCTGGTGGAAGTGCAGCTCCTTAGCATGATATTTATTTAAGTACATTTTTGGAGCAATTTAAGTCAGACATTTGTTCTTCTCTAATGGATGCTGGAAGTTCTCCACCACTGAACAAACAGATTTTCACAATTCTGGCTGTTGTATTCCTGAGCAGTGTTTCTCTTGAAAGGGTCTCCTACCAGCTGTGGACTTTTACAATTTATTATGTGATGCTGAAGGTCTAATGCCTTGGTTAACAAGCTGTTAATTACGCTAATGGTGCTTAGGAAAAGATTATTATGAAATGTAGTTAATAGCCCTTTACAGTGCAAAAATGTTGTCTTAATACAGAGATATGAAGAAATCACCATGGTCTCTTAGTGCATGAGAAGACAGAGAGATGAAAAGGATACACTGCTTGCGGTTGAAACCTTACAAAAAGACAAAGCAAAATTTCAGGATACTTCATTTCACTGGAGACACGATACAGGTCTTGCTATAGCCCATCCAGTCTCTGGTACTGTTATGTTTCATTCCCATTGTCACTGACAGGCTTTCAGACCACGATGGCATCCACAGTGAAAAACTGGTGAAATGTAGAAGTAATGAGAATGAAAATCCCTGAGGTAAAGCCATGTCATGATATGTTCCACTACAAGGCATAACATAAGCAGCTACTTCCATGATGAATAATGTGCTATTAAAGTAATGTATTTGTAAAACTAGATTAAATGGAGCAAATTACAGAGGGATTAATAAGAGAGATGGTATTATTACAGAGGAGGAAATCAGTAGCTATTTTTGTTGATGAAGACCAAGGAACTGGTCTGGGCAACAAGTTTGCTCAGTAGTGGAAGAATATTTATTTTTTGACCTTTCTTTTAATCTGGCACAAAACTTCCCATAGAAATCAAAGTAATGTGTACTAATACACTGTAATTACATCTATAGTGGGAGCACGTAAAACAAGTTTATAAAAGAAAACCAACATTGTTTTCTTTCCTGTATAAGTTGTCCTTACAGCTTCATTGCTCCCTAGCCCTCTTTCACACAAAAAATGTCTAATAACTCTCCCCGTTGCCCCCAAACCCATAACTTACGTAGCTGAAGCGGAGAGGAAGACTAGAATACGCAGTTGAAGGTGGAAACACAGGAGTAAATATTAGGGCAAAATTCTATTCTTTTTTACATACCTAGACATTTGAAGAAAGTATATTGTTAACACAGAGTTACACTGGTGTACCCAGACTAGAATTTGTCCTTTCTGCTAAATTAGATCCTTTATTTCACAGTAGAGTTATATATTATACTAAATTGTATCCCGCTCTTATCCCTGTGCCTATTTGCAAGTCTTTGTTCAATTTGCACTTTGGGTATTTGGTACATAGTGGCAATTCTAGAGCTACTTCAAAGCAATGAAATACCCAGCTGAAGATGCCCATGAGAAAATAGAAGATGGTTCCACAAGAAAAAAAGATACAATGTTCAGTGGAGGCTTATATATGCAATGCACATCTTTGTGTAGGGTTGTAAGCCAGAGGATTTTAATTCAGATTTATTACTCTCTTAATTTATTCAAACTTGGCACTATATACTCTCTGTCAATTAGAAAAATGTAGTGTTGTACAAAACATACTTCAATAAGAATTTTCTTTAAACTAATAGTTTCAGGAGTTTCAAGAAGAAAATGGCAAACTGGTTTCCTTGTCTTGCTACCCTCAGGCCCTCCACCACACCCTCATATTGCAAACAACAAATCAGTATTCATTAGGAGTCAGTGAGTTAATGAGTATTATACTCAGCATGCTATAAACTACAGAACTGCAGGATGGCTGAAGTCAGCAGGGACCTCTGGATATTGTCTAGTTCAAACCCTGTGTTCAAAGCAGGATCAGCTATGGAGGGTTTCTCAGAGGCATGTCCAGATGTCTTTTGAATATCTCTAGGTGGGGAGACTCCAAAACCATTCTGGGCAACCTGTTCTGATGTTTGACCAACCTGACAATAAAAAGCTCTTTCTTATGTTTAGATGGAATTTTCTATATTTCCATTTGTGCCCATTTCCTCTTGTCCTGTCACTGGGCACTGCTAAGAAGAGCCTGGGTCTGTCTTCTTTAAACCCTCCTGTCAGGTATTTATATACATTGATAAGATCCCCCTGAGCCTTCTCTTCTCCCGGCTGAACAGTCCCAGCTCTCTCAACCTCGTCTTGTGTGAGAGATGGTCCAATCCCTTAACCACTTTTGTGTTCCTTTGCTGAATGCGCTCCAGTGCGTCCATGTCTATCTTGTACTGGGGAGCCCAGCACTGGACACAATACCCAGGTGTGTCTCACCAGTGGTAAGTGGAGGGGAAGGATCACCTCCCTCAACCTGCTGGCAATGCTCTGCCTGCTACAGCCCAGGAGGCTGCTGGCCTGCTTCGCTGCAAGGGCACATCGCTGGTCCATGTTCAACCTGGTGTCCACGAGGACCCCCAGGTCCTTTTATGCAAAGCTGCTTTCCATCCAGTTTGTCCCATACTGGTGCATGAGATTATTCTTACACTTTAAATTAAAAGAAATTTTAGAATAAAGCTAAAAGCAAACATTTCAGCCTTTCTCTTCAAAACATTTCTGCTTTTTTTTTTCCATAAAAGGGTCAGAACAGTTGAGCTTCAGCAATATGCTAAAGCACCAACTGAGAAAGCTAAAGCAGCATTATTTGTAACCTTGCATATGCCCTAAAGAAGCCTAAAATATGTAGAAATATAGAATGAATGATGTGATAAACAGCTGAAGCTTCTAATGAGAAAAAGATATTGACGATAGCATTCTATGGCCAGTTTTAGTCTCATCTCTTATTTTTACATTTTTTCTGTGTGCTTTTTTTGTAAGCATTTTTCTAATAGCACAGCATATGTTGCTCAGTTTTCAGTATTAGGCATTGGCTTTCAGGTACAGCTGAAGAAATGCGAAGGAATCAGTAATATATTCCTAGGGCTAGTTCTGGAAGCAGGGATGGAGCTTCATTGTTCGAGGGCCAAAATTGTAGTTGACAACATTGGAAATGCATTAACTGCAGCCATTATAATCGAGACTGTGGACACAGAAGTGAGGAAGACATAATTTTCTTGTTTGGATTTGCCACTAACTTTGTTATTTGAAAGCTTGGACAGCTAAAGGCACTACAACAATGGGACAGCTAAAGGCACTACAACAATGCCCTAGACATTTCACATTTTGTTGACACACTGGCAAAACCCAAAAGGCTGTCTAGCATCTCAAGCAGGATAACATTAGTTATGAAAAGCAATCTGATGAGAATCCAGCATATCCCTGCTCAAGCATTCCATTACGATGCAAAAGACTGTAAGAGCTGAATTAATTCCTATACCCTGCCAAGAGGCTATGTGCCAGTGAGGATATCCAGAAGGAAACTGAAGTTATGAACCAGTACAGCAGCAGTTGCATTGATTGCTCATGTTAAAGGGAGATTTGGTCAGTAAAAATCTACAATTTAAAGACCACACTCAAATATTATTTCAATTTTTCTATACAGATGTGAAAGCTGAAGGTTTTGTTATAAAGGCAGAGCCAGTACCTGACAAGTAGGTGTGCTTCTGGGTACCTGGAACGATATGTTAAAGGGTGTAACAGTATGTTAAAGGGTGTAAATAAACAGAATAGTTATATTGAACAAAAATATCTTGGACCTAGCAAAACAAAAGGAAGGAAAAAGAAAATTAACATAGGTAGAGGACAGACTGGGGACTCTTTTATTTGATTGAGTTTTGCTCCTAAAAGATTTGATGGCAAGGAAAGGATCTACAATCAGGATCTTTTTTTGTCCTGAGTGCTTTACTGTGCTCTGAAAATATTTCCAGAGTATAGGCAGTTTGTTTTATGATGCATCTTCTCTTTCTGCCTCAAAAACAGTATTTCCATTGTGCATTTTCAGAACTTGATGAGGTTTTAAGCATTCTTGCCATGTGAGAGCATCATCTGAAGAAAGGAATTATCAAGCTACAACAGAAAAGGTTTTGTTTGCCAGATAAACCAAAAGGCAGTATTAGTCCCTTCAACAAGTGTTTAATTTATATGTAATGTATTTGATCTGAATCATAACAAAACAGAATAAATATTGTGGAGATTTCAAAGAAAATGATAGTAATATTACTTCACTCAACCACCAAGGGATGATAATATGAAAATATTTATTTTCACAACTTGTTGCAAACATGACAGCTTGATAATATTCTGGATGATTATAACTGACATTTTGTTTGAAAAATAATAAATAATATGGTCTCCTGGAGCAATTACACAAATGCTTATTGGGAATGTGCCCTGAGATATTCATAGAGAGCAGCTCTCAAAGTGGGGCCAGGGTTCCTCCAAGGCTGGTGTCATGGCCTGACAAATACCCCCCATTTCCCACCTAGCAAATAAGAACCTAATCATGAGAAGTTAGAAGACAAGAAGGAATTTCAGCAAGGACATCATGATTATTGAAAAAATTGAGAATTACTGTGCTTGAAGGAAAACATGGGAAGCCACAATGCCATTTTATGTCTAAATAAAGCTGATCCATTATGTTACACAGAAATCACAGAAATGTATTAAACACTTTAGAATTACCCAGGATAAAAAGCTATACTGCATATCTCATCAGTTAAATATTTATTTCTGAGGACAACTAAGGGCAGTATTTTTATGTGCAGAAATGATAAGGCTGTAAATGCAGACAAATGGTAGTAAAATTCCTGTAGGATGGTACAGCTGCAAGTACAACACCGTTCCACAAGAAATCTTGGAAATCTTGCACGCCTCATGGTTTGAGTAATGAGGGGAAGTCAATATAGATAATTTTTAACATACTGCACAGTGCTTTGAATGTTACCAAATGTGGATGGATGAACGTCTGCACACAGCAACTATAATACATCGCACAAATCTCAGGGCTGTGAGCTGATTGTTTGTTTGTAGCTGAGGACAAAGCCAAGAGTAATTAAGCCACTATGTAGCATTCCTAAAGTTCAGAATGGCTTGCTGTTGTGGGAGTTAAGGATGTAACAGTCTTTATTCCCAAGGTTTTGGTGCAAATTAGTTGAGTAATTTTTATTAAGTCACATAATACTTTTCCATCTAAATAAATAAATACAGATTTATTTATAAATAAATCATCTCTTTATAAATAGTCTCACTTATAAACAAAACCTGATAGTTAAAATCACCTATTTATGTTTGTGAAGTTGCAATTTGACGTTTAACAGCTGAAAATATCATGTTGCAATAGAGTAATAATAATGGCTTAGACTGCCTCTAAAAAGATTTGTCAGAAGTACAGTACTACATGGACAATCCCTGTGCTGAAATGCATGTTACGCGCTTCTTCTCTATTATCAAAGAGTAACTATGGGATGCATAAGCAGAAAATTCAGATGATGCCAGAGCAATTTCCTATATCACCATTACCATGTTATGCACCTAGCCATTTGGCCACTTAAAGTGAATAATTCATTTGCTAGAGGATCACATGGTTAGAGGGCTAATGTTTTGTCCTTTACATGAAAATCTTCCATTTCAAAACAAACCTTATTTTTTCCTCTATGAATGTTCTCTGCCACTAAAAGGTGGCAAGATCCATTTCTGAGTATGGTTTATGGTCTAGCAATAGTTCTACATAGGAAGAAAGATAAAGTGCCTGCTAGACACAATGAACATAACTCAGCAGAGCCCCAAGGGCATGTGGCCGGCAACACTGCGGGGTAGTGAAGTGTCATATTCAGACTCACACCTGTAGCTTGGAGAAACATGTTTATGGAGAAAGTTGAAAACTTGCATATGGAGAAGAGCACGCCTTTTACCAGCAGTCAAAAGAGTCTCAAGCATCTGCTCCTCACACCTGCTACAGATCTCAAGGCTGCAAAGAGGATGCTTTGGCCCGAGAGGATGAAGATGAGGACAACAAGCTATGGGCACAAACTGAAACACAGGAAACACTTTTTTACCGTGAGGGTGAGCAAGCACTGGCACAGGTTGCCCAGGGAGGTTGTGGAGTCTCCATCCTTGGAGATATTAAAAAGTCATCTGGACTTGGCCTGGGCAACCTGCTCTAGATGGCCCTGCTTGAGCAGGGGGTTGGACCAGATGACCTCCAGAGGTCCCTTCCAACCTCAACCATTCTGTGACTCTGTGACTCTGTGACTCTGTGAAGACGTCCTAGAAGTCATGTATGTTGATGAATGAGTTTACAGTCAAAGGCTGTGATATGGCCAGAATTTCTTGGCAATATATATTTCTGTTCTGACTCCAAGGCCAAACAATGGCCTTAAGGACATCATATTTGTAAGAAAATGTTAACCTTTCTCATCTGTTCATACCCTCATAAAATCCAGGTTTTCTTATCTTCTGAGACAGAGGAACAGATCTTTTCACTGAACAGTTTTACTGGTATTACTCCTATACGCTGTTATAAGCAAACTTGACAGTACTGGTGTTTCAAAAAGCACAGGTCAGACATGTGCTACTCACTGTATAGGTGATGCAAAATTTTTCAGTGTAGCTGCATTAATGACAGGAAAGCAAAAAGCAGAAAGTCAGTAGTTCGTTGCTGAATATTTAGTCTTCTGAACATATTAAGAGCATTGACAGATTGGGGCAGACTTATTAATTGCATGGTCCAGATTTCCATTTCTCTTCTGAGATGGTGCCAGATGTGTGTACCTTTAAGTAACTAATTTGTACAGACAACTGTGTTAATTACTTACCTGAAAGAGAGACTACAGAAATAGGTGATCAGTTACATAAACCACCAAACTGTCTGAACATATCCTTTCCTATCTTTTATTTGCAGACACAAATATGTAAATGCTTCTCTAAAAATCTGGGCTTAATATTAGAACTACTTCATTTGTAAAACTAAACGGTATAGAAAAAGGTGGAGGAAGAAAGACAAAAAGAATTTAAATGAGTCCAGATAGATTTGCATGATGTGGGAATGTCACTACACTTTAATATCTGTTATAACATTTCTGATGCTTAATAAAATCAGGTTAGTGCCAGACTCTAGTAAAGGTCATCATAGTGCATTTTCATTTATAGCTACAACATTTTCACATTTATTAAGATTATTTTAAACTGAATGAATTAAATGAATGAATGACATACCATGGAGGTAAATATCAAGGAAGAAGAATTATTATTTAAGTTAAAGGATGGTATTGGCACAAGATCAAATGATTATAAATTGGCCATGAATAAATTTAGAGGGGAAATTAGAAGAAGGCTCCTTATCTGTCCAAGAAGTATGTTTCTGAACTGTCTGACAAAGGGAGAGGGGACTGAGTAATTTAAATTGTTTTAAAAGTAACGTGACGTGCTTGGGAAAGGCATCACGTAATTAAGTAGGAAATTTCACGGAGTGAGATTTGTCATAGGATCCTGGGAAATCATTTTGTCCCAGGGCATAAGTTTGCAGTGACAGTTTTCAGATACATGGTGTGTCAGTATTGCCAAAGAGGTCCCTTAGAAATGCTATTGCCAGAAAATTATACAATCTTATCCATGTTGCTGCGTTTCTATTCAGCACTGGTTAGAAATCAGCTATCAGTTTCCTATCTTGATCTGTAATTTGGCTTCTGGGGTCTGCATTTACTGTTCTCTAAAGCCTTGGAGGTGAGCAAGCAGACATAGATGGGGTGAAATTGTACCTTTAATGGCATTACATCCTCAGATGTCTGGTTGATGTGCCCTGATCACACAGTAGCGTAAAACCAGTTGCCAGGTATGAGCTCAGAAGGAAATTCTTTCCTGAATTTAAATTAGCAGCAGTCTTGCAGTGTAAGTATGTGACTCTTTTAGGACTCTCTTTGAGTTTTATTTAGCAACTGAAGTGTAGGCACCTGTGATATTAGCAAGATTCTTCCTACTTTTACCTAGGGCATGGTTCAGGCTTGGCTTTCTGATGGGGTGTTGGGAAGACTTTTTTATCCCTTAGTGCATGGTGCAGATGTTTTCAGACCCCTTTCAAACCAGGCTGCTGTTGCATGTCTGCCTGAAATTTGAGAAACTGGACTTTATGAGTTGGCTGATTTCTCCCATTCTTTGTTCTTAAATAAGGTAACTACCTTGACTATTTTAAATAGAATGTTTAAATTCCATTTTTTAAGAAAATAGAAGTTACTGTTAAGAGTGGAAACAAACAAGTCATATGCATTCCTTAATTTTATAATTCTGTAATATGCATTCCTTAATTGTATAATTCTGTAACCATTTTCTTATGGATTTTCTGCTTCATGATCACCTTCATCTTTCTTCACATTGGTACTCCCTGCCTCACTATGGGGTTATATAGGCAAGGAATGACATATGAAATGGGAGCTTTGCCTTTGATTCTGGGGCACGAGGGGAGAAAAGAGTATACAATGTAATCAGTATTTCTCAATGGTAAGCCTTTGCGCCTAGGAGGTCTTGAACAAGGATCCCATGGAGGCCAGCTTAATCATGAAGTTTATTGACAAAGCTGAAAAGAGAAAATTGCATAGTACTTGTCTATGACACCTGCCTTTAGCAGTGTTTTGAGCCTCAAATCCAAAAAACAAACAAAAAACCCTCCTGCATAAAGGAAGATCTCACAGCTGGACTAGACAACTAGGTTTCTTGTGATTTGCGTTAGCAGAGATGATGTGGATCTGAAAGAGCTAGAGAAACATTTGTTGCCACTCAAATATATTTGAAACAACCAACACATTTAAAAAAAAAATCTAGCAGGTATTTGGCAAGAGGGAAAAAAAATCCTTTCTGTGAAATACAGCAGATAGTATGTTAAATACAATCCACTGTCTGTTCATCAGAGCTCCACAGCTAACCAGCAACATTGCCAATAGTTATACCATAATTTCCAGATCTCATCTCTGTGTGTTATGAATTGTGAGAGTGTGGTGATACCATGATGAGAAATTAAGATTCACAGTATTCCTGATGTTTTTTGTAACGTTTACCCATGAAATACCATGAAGTTCTGAATGCAATAGGAAATAGTTCTGACCTCTTGTTCTTCAGATTTGTCAAAGGACTCCAAAATGAGAGGCAAAGACTATCAACCTATGTATAGTCTTGACTAACAGACTTTTCACTATGTTGATAGGAAGGATGAAAGCTGTAAAGAGAACTCTGCTTTTCCCCCCACTAGATTTTCTCAAATCTGATCTTCTTCACTGTTCTGGTTTAAAACTTTCTTCTTCAGAGTGGGGAAAACCACTTCTCCTCTTCCCTGTTGCAAAAATGAACTTTACACTGCAAAGGCTGTCTAAACCCACATTCCAGCTGTCACTAGAAATTTTAGCATATTATAGCAAATAAACCAGTCTGCTGCTGAAAAATAAATGGGAATTAGAGCTGGTCAGAAATGTTTTGCCCTGCCCTGCTTGCCTGTGATAGATGTGATGAATTTCAGTAAAAGTGGTTTTGATCACAATTTCCATCAAAAACTTTACCTTCCAACAACAACATTTGAGCATTTTGCCAAACCTATATAATTTCTTGATTAGGAGAAAATCTAGTTCGGACAGAAGATCAAGATATGTAGTCCTTTTAGTGTGTTCTCAAGGACAAGAACTATATTGTGAAGGGACATAAGGGAAAAAAGGAAAAAAGGCCTAAGGGCTCCAACACAGTAAAAAGAGTTTCAGCTGGCAGAAATGAGAATTAAAGCATGCAGGACAAAATAAACTGGAAAACATATATTAAGTGGGATGGAAAGAGCCGTAAAGCTAAAAGAGGCCTTGGGGAAGAGAGAGGACAGCAAATTAGACATGAATTTGTAATCTGATATTGGAGCAAAACAAGGCAATGAAAGTTGAGCTATTTATACAAAAGAAGTGCATCATAAAAATACTCCAAGTAAATGAAGTAAACATTTTGGCATCTAACTTTCCCTATAGTGGGTTTATAGCCCCATTTTAGAATCAGAATTGCAAATACGGAGTGCAAAAAGGGTGACGGGCTGGATCTGGTCAAATATAGGCCTTGTGAGTAGTATCCATTATGCCTAACTTTACATGTCTAAAAGTTAATTGACGCATCAAAATAAGCTCCCTATCTTAAGAGCAGACACATCACCCTTTGATCTGCCTGTTTCTACAAGCATATAGTGACCCAAGGGTGACCAATTTAGACAGCTGAACTTTTGCATAGCTAAAGTTTATGAGAGGTGAATCATGCTTTTTTGTTACTAGAAGACCTGAGAGAACTGAGACGATGAGAATGACATGAAAGGTCTAGAGGGTCTAGAAAGGATTAGATGTTTTGAAGAAGTACTGAGAAAAGACTGAAATCCTCATAGCAGTTAAAAAGCATAGGAAAAATGAAAACTTTGAGGAATGTGAAAAATTTTGAGGTGGTATAGATGAATATAACCAGGAAAATTAAAGCATTTTGAGGGGGATTTAGTATTTTGCAGCACAGAACTCAGAGTCCCGTTCGGGTGAAGGAAATGAATAAGCTGCAGGGAGAAAGTCTGAACCTCCAGTAAGATAATTCGTTTTCTCCAACTTCTCACAGTTTGTGATTTAGTATTGCAGCACTGTCAAAGCATTTACATCAGTGTAACTGCAAAATGGAAGGATATCCAAGTTGTTCCAATGCAGAGAGCCAGTTAATAGGTGCCTTCCTTAAACTGATTCACTCCCTAAGATTATGGCAGGGGTGGG
>NW_009218700.1:14158-41572 GCF_000690835.1 Fulmarus glacialis
TTCTGGTAACCATTTTCTATGGCAAAATCGTTGATTTTCTGCCCTTTTACCTTCTATTTGTAGCAAGTGCAAAGAAGGCATGCTAACCCCCAGGGTTTCATGGTAATATTTTATTAAGGAAATATTATGACCTTTACTTACTGACATTTTATAGAAAAATCTAGGGTTTTTTGTATAAATTTTTACTTTATTCGTGACAAAATTAGAAATCTATTCTTTTCACAGTATGTTTTGACAAGATGAGGGGTTTTTGTGGGTTTTTTTTTTGGTTGAAGTGTACATTTTGTGGTGTAAATGGGTTTGTTCCTATCAGTTTCCGTTAACTGGCATCTTTTTAAACAATTCATTGCTTTTGTTTACTGAAAGATCAGTTTTGTCAATTTTAAACATGTTGACTTACACTTATTTATGATGACGGAGCTCAAATTAAGGCTGATATAATTAAGCTCTGAATATGTCATCCCTTTGCCTTTCCATAACCCTGTGAAGTTGAGCCATCCTGTCTTGTAATATGCAGCCTTTTATACTGAATGAACAAAGCTGAGTTTGACATAAAATATATCCCGGAGTCAGACTTGCAAAGCTCTTAAAATTACTCACCCAGACTCAAAATCTAATTATCTTTCAGCTTTCTTCCTTTTACCATGAGAATAGTCAATAAAGTGGGGGGAAAGCAAACTCACAAATGACATTTTAGATGCTAATGGGAGGAGAGGGAAAGGAGAAAGAATTTTCCAAAACTGAATATAACCCCTGTCTCTGAAAACCACAAGTAAGCTTAGGCACCATCAAGTTTAAATGCATTATGATACAGTTCATGTTATAACGTTTAGTATGCACTGGGTGCATAGAGGGAAGAGCATGAGAGAAAAGTAAATGGACTCAGTACAAAATAAATGGGAAACATAAGGCTTTTGAGACTAAGACAACATTTCACTGCCGCTTACTGTTTTCTTTCTTTTTATTTTAGGTTGAAGTAGTTTATCCTTTATATTTCCGAGTTTCTATATTTATCTGTGAAGCAGCTGGTGCTATTTGTTCTGGGTGATTTAATTTATTTATTACCATGTATTCTAAAGACACATAACTCCATCTTCTCATGGTTTTTCTGCATGCTCTTTAAATTGAAACAGTTGATCAGGTTTTTTTGCTACACTGTCTCCTGGTTTCTTTAAAAGAACAATTAGACTTCAGTGCATTTTTCTTAAACAAGGAATTTACTCAAAGTGAAAGAAAGACTTGAATAATGCTGTATATAGATTCAGTAAACACGAGTATCAGCATGCTGGGGAAAACTTCATGTAGATTTCTTCATGCTTAAGAAGTTCACAAAGGCTGCAAATATATTTGCAAAATGATGTGTGATCTCCTAGTGAGATCCCAAATAAAGATGCTTTTCAATGAAATGTATTTGCCTTAATCAGTCCTGTAAACCTTAGTTTTAGATAACACTGTCTTCTTGTTCATGTTTTATTGTGAGATGCAAACAAGAACGTAGGAGTCTTGTAAAAATACATTTTTACATTGCTAGTATAAATGTGCCTGTCATTCCAGCAGTATTTTTTACTTTTTTGAATGAAAATATTAGTAAACATAACTTAACCTCATATCCATTCTGATTTGATTAGACTGAAATAGTTTGGTAACCGTGGTAGAGGGAAGATTTTACTCCATAAAGCAATTCAAGAAAGAAGTGAACAGTAGATCTGTAATACTGTCTCTTTCTTTTTCTGCTCTGCTGCAGGAAATGAATGGAGAGCTGTAAGAAAGTTGTTATTGCTTGCAGACTCTATCTTTGATGACCCTTGAGAAATAATTCAGCATCCGTTCCTCATGCAAAATTCCAAATAGCAGGAGCATTGCCACAGCTGACTCATACTTGCATTGCTGATGCGTTGTTTATCTCTTTGCTAACCCCTAAACGATCCGCTGAGAGGGTACCATATACATTCACTACAGGGTAGATAAAAGAAACTGTCAGTTGAAAAGGAAATCGTGTTAAGGTCTAGAGAAATAAAGGTGGATGAGCATTCAGTTGTAGACTCACTCACTTTTAATTAATGTGGGGGATTTTTCATGTTCAAGCCTGGGCATTTTTTCATGTTTTTTTTCTAGTTTTGGTGATTTTTTTTCTACTCAAAATTTTTAAATACATGATGATTAGGAGCAGAATTATGCTTTAGAAAACTCACTAGCATAACAATCTCTCTATCCTACTATAATCAGGGAGTGGATGTGAGGGAAAGCCTACAGGTGCTTAAAACACCACCTCTTCAGAAATGCAGAATTTTTTTTTTTTTTTTAAGGAAAAGCAATTTGCAGTTGACCTTTGGCTTCTTCTCTCAATCTTTCCTTTTTATGAAAAAGAGTGGAGGATTAAAATCAATTTATCATCCACATCCAGGGCTAGACTTTCAAAGTAGCTCGGTTTGCTAAATGAGTCATCTGAAAATTTGACTGTAAGAGTCACACCAGGAGCAGGTGCACTCTAACCACTTCTGAGAAATCTGGCCTTCATGTGCATCCTAGAAGGGGCCAAACGTCTGATGCATCTGAAACCAATGCTCTGAGAGCAAATGTTGTCAGAAGCTGTTTTTCACATTTCCTACAATTTATTTTGAACTACTTCATGGCTTGTGCAATGTCGATACATCGGCAGATATCACTCCAGCTGTGTTACAGATATTTTATGTTATTGAACAGAGGTTGTCAGTGAGTAGCAATTGTCTATTGAATGAACACAGGAAAATCTGAAGAAGCACAAAGTAGTATGCTTTGAACTGTCATATTTCTAGGCAGAACAATACAGTAAATGATTCTCTCTGCTGTGTCAGATCATCAACCCCTTTGAGGCACCAAGTATGGCTAGAGTAAGTGTTTAATATTTGTTGGAGTGCAGGGAAGGATGCCTGGCATTCAGTCCTGGCTCTGGAGTTGATGATCTGAACTCCGAACTGGCCTGGAGTGAGGGAAAAATAGCTACCCAAGCAGCAAAGTTTTATTTCTCTTCCTCCCAGCTGTGGTAGGAAGTTTTCTTTGTTGGTGCCTGTTAATCATTTTACAGTCCTTAGAAAAAAGCACCCTGTAGAAATTCAAAGTACAAACTGCCATATTAAAAAGAGTAACAGAGAAGCACAGGTACTCATATATCTGTAAAAGCCAATAACAGCATTTTTAAATGGGTCTACAAAACAATCCCTTAAGATCCAGCCCTTGAATGCCATGCTGCTGCCATTCAAACACACAGCTCTTTGAGGAGCAGCGGAGCAGCGAGCAAGAGGAATACAACTGGCCAGAGTTGGGTACTTTTAACTAAGGAGAGCAGAGCACAGACTTCACCCAGGACCCAGTCACTTTCCCTCTGCAATCTCTGCATGCCACATTGTTTGTGCTGAGTTGTCTTTATGTATGAGACAGTTGTCTGAAGAAGCTAATCCAATGGAGAGTGATAGTCTTGGTTACTGAAAGGTTGTTTGTGCATCCTGGACACTGATAACCCTTATGCCACCAGCTGAGCTGGCAGTAGTAGGGTTAGGAGATGGCAGGGGTATCTCCAGGGAAAAGGGAGTGAGAGGGCAGTGGCAGGAATCCTGAAATCATCAGAGAGCACCCCTTGTCGAGGAAGGCAGCAAATGGAGGGAGGAATGGTATGGCAAAGCTACGTGTGCTAGAGTAAACCTAGAGAAGCTGAGATATAGGAAGGCAGCAGCAGAAGCCTGGGCAAGCAGTGAAAAGAGGAGAAGGAGAAAACAGCAGGCTTGGGGAAGGCTGGAACCAGTGCTCTAGGCCAAGGTGCAATTTTTTTTAGGATGTTTCCCAGTAATGACAGCAGTGAGAGCTTAGAAGAGGAACTGTTTCTGCCAGAAGTGCACCAGACTGCTGCTGTCCAGCTCCCACTGACTGGTGAAAGCAGCCCGGTTCTTGGTCAGAGGTTGCCCTTAGCAGCAGCAGCACTGTATCAGTGTATTCTCAGCCTGCTCTAAATATGCTGGTTTATGAGTCAATGTCATTTGCTTTTTATTGCTGCACTGACTTTGCGTGAGTCCCTGGAGGAAAAGGAGTTTAGGAGTCCCTCGTGAGATTTGTGTCTGATGGCCTTTTGATAGCTCTAGGGCTCATATCACTTTGATCCCTTCAATTCAAATAGAGTAGTATGTGTTTTCCACTGCTCTAGGCCTGCCTGTATTCTAACTGAATAAATACATCCTTATTAACGTTCATTTGTGCATAAGGTTACATTTCTGCTTGTGACTGGATCTTGACTGGCAGCGCACTGGTATAAATGCAGCCCTACTCCAAGCGCCAGGCGAGCTTGCTCACTGCCAGTGTCTAAAGGTATCGTGTCTTTAGGGGGACGATATAGTTCATAATCTATTACTATTTAATTGTATCCTCTCTGTTGATACTGCTGTTGAGGGCACCAATTAGTTTCAATTGTGCAGGTGGTTTTAGTAAAGCAGACAGGCTAATAGGAAACGGACTGTGATCATCTACTTCATTTCACAGAGCAAAGGAGCAACAATCTAATTTGAACTGAGTTCAATTATTCTTGACTGGAACTTGCTTTAAACTAGCAACCTCAGTGCAAAAAGGCTGTTGGGGCCATTCAGCCTCTTGATTTCTGTTTTACATGCCTAGGTCTCTTCATCAGAAGTATTTGACAGCAACTGGCTCTGACGCAGCTGATGAAACGTTCCTGTTTGGCCGCATCTAACGGAGGGTTCCTTCCCCACACAGCCATTTTGACATCTAATTCTTGGGAAAAAAATTCTTATCTAGACACACAGGTAAACCATTGCCCATTTAATGAGAATAATTGCACTAGAAAAATTATCAAATGACCTCTTACAGGATTTTAATCAGCTCATAGATCTGTGTTTTGTTGTGTGGCCCTAATTCTGTGTGTGCGGTTAAGAGTGTTTAGCGCTGTTTTCTGTCTCCTATTCTGACTCTGAAAACTTGAGGATAAAAGGCAGAGGGAGTAAAAGCAGGATAGGAGGCGGACAAAATTAAGGTGCAAATGGAACTACACAGATGTGCTCATTGATGGGTAGTCATTTCCCCAGGAGAAGCCAGAGAGCTTGTGAGCGCACTGGAGAAGTCAATGCCTTTTTGGTCTTAGGAGATAGATCTTCTTGCCACACGCAAATACTTGGCTTAAAGGTCATGTAACTGACAGTCTATCTGATTTTCTCCTTCTGTAGCATTTTGAAACAAGACTGGCTCATCCTCACTGTCATGTTGTTTTTCTTTCTGTTTCTCTGCAGGGCTCTAGTCCTGGATTTCCACACCACAGACTTGTTAGTTTGATCTCAGTTTCTGCTTGAACAATGCAAGTAGATCTGCTGGCAGGAAAATGTGGTTGTGAAACAGAAAATAACTCCTTCCACAGGGTGCACATTGCAGACAGTGCACCGTGTCTCACTCTCTCCTACCTGAGAGAGTCTTCCAGCAATAATACCTCAGTAGGCCATGAAAGGGAGCCTATGGCACCTCCCTAAAAGACAGAGATCATACAAGGGAACAACCTTTAATGGACAGGAGATGAGCACTGCAAGAGCACAGCACCAAGAGGCTGCGACAATCTCCAAAGCCACCCCATCCCAATTCTGCTGCACCTCACCACCCATGTGCAAGGGGCATAGAGCTAGGACTGCCACTCTCTGCTCAGCAACAGCCCTTCTGTCCCAGAACACCTCCCTGGTGACTGAGAGTGGGATGCATCATTACTGCAACCATTGGATCCTGAGTGACACTCAGTGATACTGTCCTGCTCTCCTGACAGTCCTGCACTCAGTGATTGCCCTCCCACTTGTGTGTTGCAGCACACTCCCTCATGAGGGGGACTATTCTTCCAGGCCTCAGGAGAGAGGAAAGGGGAACTGCTTAGAGCTCTGACCATGACCAAAAGCATGAGATGTTGGGAAACATCCACAGCAAATATGTCCTCCATTTCCTGGTGGTGAAGTAGAGTTGATTCCTCCAGCAATTAACAGCTTCTGTATGAGAATGAACTAAGTAGACCTAGACTCTTCTAGAGGGAAAAGAGACAAGTGAGGAAGACTATTTAGGAGCTTGTATGATAAAGAGTGACACTGAGAGGGTAGATAGATAGTCTCTTTTGATACAAGGACTTGGGGGAATGAAACGAAGTTGGAAAATGGTAGGCCCAAGGTAAATAAAAGCAAGCATTCTTCAAACAGCTGGCAATTAGTCTGTGAAATGCCTTGCTACAGTATCTTGTGAATGGCTTTCAAAAGCAACTGGACACATTAACAAAAACATCCATCAAAAGTTATTAGATATAATCACCTTTGTCTACTGACGTCCCCTTTGATGGAGGTGAGGAAAGCATTTTTGGGAAGTGCTACTAGCTTTTAATTTCTCACATTCTCTGTTCGTATCTGGTTGTGGCACTGTCAGAGTCAGCACTCTGGACTTTTGTTGTATGCTGATAAGGCCTTTCTGATTTAGTTGAACCCTTTTCTGAAGGATAAGCCACATCATACCAAGGTTTTCTGAACATCTGGTACTGGAAAAATGGCAGCAGGCAATATTCTCCAGTAATATATGATAAATATTCTCCAAAGACCTGCACGAGAGGGTGGTCCTCTCGCACAGGAAATATGAGCAGGGTGATGCCATGTGTTAAATAGATGAGTAGAGAGAGATCGTATTGTCCGTATCAGAAGGTCTTCTAGTCATGAGGTGCTAAAGGTTATGGGCTAACAAATCCTATGCCACTGTGTGCCACCTGATGCACATCATGGATATACATGATCCATGCCAGCAGAACAGTACGATGGTCTGGACAATGTGAATATAAGCTGGTCCCTACCAACTGACCGTAGATAAATGTTTGTTCCCTTAAATTGATTTCAAAGTCTGTATGAACAAAACCAAGAGAGCTGGTGACTGAAATAGTTTTTTGATGATCTGAATATCAAAATGGTATTTTTTTAGGTTTATTTCCTCCTATGTTAGTAGGAATGTTATCCCAAGAAGGTAAAAAAATATTAATCATTATTTTAAATTAATTGTGTTTCTGTTTTGTGTTCAAAAGTAAAGAAGACATTGAGGAAAACAGGGAGACTGTGTTGATATTATTATTGCTATTATTAAAAAAACCTCTTTTGGGCCTGTGGCTAGGTTGGAGGGAGTAATAAACATTTAAAAAATCAAGGGCTGATATACAAGGGCTGAGCAACTGTGGTAAGAATTTCAAAGGAGCTCATGCCCTATTCAAACTATGATTTATCTGTCTTTTGTTCTTAAAATTAAATGCTATCAATTTTACTTTTAGGAAATGTTACTATAGAACCAGGAGTATAGCCAAGACACTATTATTTTCCCTGTACAACAGCTGTTCATGTGGTAACCATAAAGTCAGGTTTGGCACAGGGAATGGATGATTATATTTTATTTATCTAATACAGAATTTTAGTAAGGTGCAAACACAGATCTCTTAAATATTCAATAGTTTCCATTCTGAATAGAAAAATGTAAATATCCTATCTGATTTATTAAAGATGTCAACAAAACAAGCATAATCTGACAATTTAAAGGATTTACTTATGGCTAGCATTCATTTCAGTCTCTCCTGAATGCCACATCATAATTGAATCGAACTAACTTTTATCTGACATCATGAAGATTGAGCCTGTTCTAAGAATGTTCAGTCTGTCATTGAGAGAAATGGATATCCTGAGCGCTGAAGTCCACTGTGAAGAGAAATAATCTTGAACCGTGGCATTTGATAAACAGTATTTGTATCACCCCCCAAAAGTAAATGGATTTGGAGATTAAGTGATGATTGCTAGTACAAACTTGCTTAGAGGTTTTTCTTTAAATGTGGTTATTATCTCAAGCAATCTATACTCAAGCTGTCTCAGAATATAGAGATAACATGGGGTAAAATTACCCTTACGTCAATGAAAAGAATTTGTTTATGTATGGCATATCCCTTAATTGTGTGAAACAATCAAGGGAGTATTAATTGCCTTCTTGACGAAGAGACCAGCAGCTCAGTTACTTTTAGAAAATAGTAAAAAGTGCCTTCCTGATTCAGCACAGAATTCATTCAAGCCTGTGAAAATTTGTATTAATTCAATATATCATTATTATAAGAGCTGCATTGTACATAGTTAGCTAATGCAATAAAGCGTAATTTAGCACTTTTATTTTCAAAGTATGTTTGCATGCAAATCCATTCTCACATTATAGTGCCTTCCCTTTGTTTTATGGTCACAATTAGCATAAAACAATGTTTTCCTCTTCAAGAAAAACATAATTTAATATTAAGGTCATATCTGAAACTGGATAACTGTGAAAAATAGTCCTGCTGCTGTCTGGAGAGCTTTTGAGCAGTAGAGACCCCAAATTGAATGTTTTGGTGAATCTTTCCCTGGAGATGTCATCAGATGGAGAAGTTAATAGAGATAGTCCTGACTCTCAAGCACTGGAGACCATCACATAGCAGAAATACTCCTTACGGAGATCAGGAGAGGCTGAGACCTCAGGTCAGTGAGGCAAACTGAATGTGGGGCATGTGCCCATGCCTATGCCTGTGCAGTCAGTGAGTTGCAAACCTGTGTGCTACATTAATCGTGCCTTAGTGCTTTGATGCATAGTGAATCAAGACCCTAAATTCTCTCCAACTCTGCTTTTCCAGCTTGTTGGGCAAGGAGCTCCTCCTTCACATGCTGTCACACACTAATAAAGCATGAAGGGAGAGATTTTCCAGCAGGGACCTTGAACTGGCCAGAACTTTGAAGGGAATCCACTTAGATGTTTCCTTCTAGTGAGCTCCCAAACAAAAGCCTTTAAGCCACCAAAGCTTGGTTGTATTAGAAATACAAATTTAGATTGCTTTTTAAGTAGCACAATCTCAAAGTGACTAGCAATAAAAATGTCTTATAAACAATTTCCTCTGCCTGCTGCAAGTCTTTGCATTCAGGCTTACATTCAGCCAATTCAGAAACTTTCTGTATTGTAGCAAACTCTGCACTGTCTCTTCTGGTCCTGATGAGGACTCTTACCACCGCCTCTGAGGGCTGAGGACTGACTGCTCCATCTGTTCTCCATCTGAACACATGCACTGCTCCTCAGGAAAAAAGCTATCATCTCCCCTTTTTCTAAGAAGTGCCATGTGACCTCCTCTTTTTTTGAAGAACATAATGCACAGCTGAGAACAAGCAAATCAAACATACGTAAACATTTATCTGGTAGGGGTTTGAAATTATGCATGGCTCAATGCTCAATACCTGCTAGCATCGTAGGGGGACCTGCCTTCAGATACTGTAATACAGAGTGCTGTATGCGTACCCAAAAGATATTTCTCCTACCTCAAATCACTGGAGGGCTTTGTGGATGAGAAGGATGTTTTCATGTATCAAAAATGATCAAGGCTGTGAGCAGTTCTTCTGCCTCCCAATGGAGCCCAGGCTGAAGAATTCAACTTTTTTATGTTCTCACTAGTCCAAAATTCATCCACACCCTTAAAATGCCAAGTGATAAAAGAATTATGCTGTATAGTTTGATGTGTTTTTTATTTATGTTTTATTTGTATTTCTAGAAATTCCAAATAAGATTTTGCCCGAATTTTTTTCTTTTAATGGAATGGCTCTTCTGCTGTTTCGCAGGCCTAACTTGCAAGAAGATGTGGCTCCTCATGTCCCAAAATGAGACACAACATAATTGAGTTTATATAGAGGTATAACATGACAGTGGAGAGAACATACTCAGTGCACTGGAACATATTTTAACTTAGTTTTTGGACTGAAGGCCAAACTCATCCCTGAAAGATGCCTACAGATTCCCACTGAAGACACTTGGAGTTACAGATGTTTCTCTGAGGTCAAAATACAGCCCTAAAATATTAACAGCCTTTCTCAAAAAGCTGAGAATTATAAAAGTCTTGGACAATTTAAACTAGTAAGTCTAAAGTCAGTGTGAATTCTCTGTGGCTGGAAGCAGTGAGGGGAAAATAGAAATATGTTCTGCAATAATTTATAGGTTTGGAAGATTAATGGAGAAAAAGGTGCAGACATACAACAAAGATAAAAAGCAGTACTATCCAGGACAACCCCCACACAGAGATCAAAGTTAATTTGAAAACTTAAGTGTTTAAAGAAAAAGCAAAGAACAGCTGAAGTAAAGAGAGGGTAACACTGAGGAAAAGAAACATCAAGTTAAAAAGAGATACTAACAATTGCAGAAAAATAAGAACAGAAAAGTAAAAAAGAGAGAATGTATCTCTCAGGAAGTTGCTGGCAATCATTAAAAAAGATCTCAATGTGAGAGGTATTTCAGAAAAACAGACTATTCCTTTGGATGAAATTACACACCAGTAGAAGGGAAAGAAAATTACTAGTAGAAGCGTTAAATATGATGCAGTTGCATGTAAGTGTGGAAGAGGGAATGTTCAGAGTAATCCAGAGGCAGAAAGTATATGAGCATCAGGGAGGAAAACAAGCCCGTCTTGATCATGACACTGAGTTACAGCCTTACATTAGAAAAGCTGCTGCCATTTTCCAAATTGCATGCACTTTGGACACTTTTCCAAATGTTTCAGAGAGATTATAGGGTTTGAAAATGGAGGCTAAGAAATGGGGACAAGGAGGAGATTAGCACACTGTATCAGAAAGAGCAACACACTGCCAGTTCCTCCTACTCTTGGCCTTGTGTCTTCCTGAACACCCCTCTGTAAAAATGGTGCCTCATCTTCTCATAATGAATTTTCAGGATGCTGCAGTTGTTAAAAATGTTCATGGTCTTTTGATTAGAAAGCAGGGAAACATCAAGTAGAGACATAAGAAGGTATTATTCCTACTTCTCTGGCATTAACAAAACCCACAAAACACTGAAACACTTCAAAGGGAAGTTAAGATCTTGGGCAGAATTAGGAAAAAGCTGTAAGAACAATGTCAGTCCTAGAAAGCTTGCCCTCAAGGAGAGGTTAGAGAAATTTGATTTTATCTTTGCCAAGGTCAAGAAGTACTTAAACAAAGAAGAGAATTCAGAAGCAAAAGTTCCTTTGATCTATTAAAAAAACCACGTAGTAGGATGCCATAGCTAATCAGAGACAGAAAAAAAAGTATAAATAACATTAATTATCAGGAATTTTGTTCCTGATGTTTTTAAATCTAGCCTGAAGTCTCTCAGAAAGCTACACTCCTGCTCACCGGGGCTTGATGGTTGTAGGCTTGATGACTGGATCAGGTTTGATGGTATTTGGTATGCAAGAAGTCGGATTATATGATCATAACAATCCATCTGATTTTATAACGTGCAAATCTTTTTTTAAAAACTTACTATTATTGCAAAGCTCTTTCTCTGTCACACTGTATTAGATCTGGCATCTTTTCTTCTTTGACAAGGTAGATTATTAACTCTGAGTACCTACAGGTTCTTGTGTTATTTAATGGACTTTCTCCGGCACCTATTGCTGCATTTTTGAGTGCTTGGAGCATTGTGAACATCTTCAATTAACCCAAGTTAGCAAAGCTATTTATGCTTTCAGAGCTTTGTAGTTTGGTCATAGTAACACAGTAAGAGCCATTTAACTAACACTGCACAGAAGCTTTTGCACTGCTTAGAAATGAATCCGTATCCAGTCAGGCTCTTATTTTCACCATGCTGAAAGGAAACAGGATCTTCTCTTCCAGCTTGTGTACCTGCGCATAGACATACACACCTATATATTTTATAAAGTCACCATGTCTACGTATTTACAGACATGAAATATTTCTGAAAAAAAGTATTTGTGTCTGTGAATGTTGAACCCAGTCATACGAAAGAGTTTCTTCTTCAATAGGTGGATAGAAAGAAATTCCAGTGCCTTACTGTGCTTCACATGAAGTCATCAGGAACTCTGTAGAATCCAAGAGACTTACTTGCACTTTGAAGACATTTCTCTGTGTTGTTGATTTTAGTGTTTCCTCTGTGGCTGTGAATCTTTGTGTTCGATGTGATGAAGTCTACATCTTTTGTAACAAGTATTCGCCAATCCAATGTTTTCATTGAACAGCAAGCAACAGTCCCTAAAGCAGTTTTTTATTATTCTTCTATACATTCAGAATATTCTCAGGGTCTTCCTTTAGCTCACTGTTATTCCATATGTATATGCTGTCACTTACAGATGTAATTCATTGAACATCATGGCAGTTTGAACATGTAACATTTGCAGATGACTTGTACACCATTAATATTTCATTGAATTGAGTTGTTTGCAGTGGTTTAGGGGAGAAGGGTATTTCTCTAGTCCTTAAATCAGATAAGCTGTTAAGATATGCAGTGGATTCTCAGGTATTTCTGGAAGCAGTTTACAGTCTTTACATGTATTTTAACCCAGCCTGATTGACAACCTTGACTAAAAACGTAGGTCACACAACCATATATAGCTTATCTTTCAGACTTCTATTTATCTGATTGCAGGAACACTTCTCCCCAGCTCCCACTTGAGACTTCAGCCCACCCAGGTGTTTTTGGTTACATTTACCTGTAAAAGTTTCATAGCTTCATACTGGTTTTAGCAATATCACTCATTCATCTGTGTACTGCATTTTTTATTGTAGTGTAAAATCCCTCCCTTTTTATACACTGTCATTCTCCTGAATGGCCCTGAACTGATGTCAGAAATACTCTTCCTGCATCAGTATGTTTCTCTTGAGAAATCCTTTTTTCTTTTCCTAGGAGATGCTCATATGTTGCCTATGAAGTAATTTCAGAAAGTGCTGTGCACTGAAGGCCTGGCCTCTGGGGTACAGTCTGTCAGAGCATGGGACACAACCCATGTTTAGAAGCTGCTAGCATACCTTTATTTTTGTGAGTACCATATCATGACATTTTGAGGCAACTAGGGAAGCTGACAGTCATTGAAAGTGCTAGTTTTCTCCTTGTGGGATTTGTCGACTATCTGATCCAAAGCCTTAAACCTCCCACAACTGTTTATTCATTCATTTGAACTGTCTCATGGGGAACTGAGAAAAGGATGGTGACAGTCTCACCTAGCTCTTGCTCTCTGGAGCAAATGGCCTGCTGTGCTCCAAGGCCAGCTAGATTAGGATGCTCTGGTTGCTGGTTTTTAGCTCTGGATTGGTAATCAAGCTATGTAGGAAACAATTTTCCTGAGGCTGAATTGCAGAGTAGCTTGGAATATAGGTGGCTTTGGGACCATGTCCTTCTATGCTTGATTTGGTATGAGGCTTTGAATTGGAGTCTTCTGAATCTAAGAGACTCTCAGATTGCTCCATCTCCTGTATTTGCTGGTGTTTTTTATTCTCTCCTGCTAAACCTGTTCAGTTTCGCATGAATAGTACTTGTTAGGACAGAGTCATTAGAACTGGGACTAGGCACTTGTCCACGAAGAGGAAAAGCTGAGTTTTAGGCTTTATTCAGCCTTTTGGGGCACTGGGATATTTGATGCCATGTCTTGAGCCAGTGGCTTCCTTACCAGGCTCTGGGATATCCTCTGCCTGTTCTGCTGCAGGGGGATCTGAAAAAAAACAGAGAAACTGATTTTAACTTAATGGCTAAGGCACTACGCTGGGATAGGGCTTACTCTAGGGCACCCACCTTCAGGTTGCTATTCTTCACTGATATATGCATCATCTTTCTTAGGTATTGGCACGAAGTGTCCAGATAAGGACTGTATTATGACTGACCTCCAGTAAAGCTTAGCAGTAGTGTCAGCACACAGCACAAGGTGGAGTCTGCAACACAAACTGAATTCCATGACTAACAGAGGTTCATCCTCTTTCACTATATGCACCTTCGGTGGAGTTTGGCCTTGGACATACACTGCTGGGTAGTTGGTCGTTACAGTTATTTATATGACGGTATTGAAGAGGTCCACAGTCCTTAGATAGATTCTGCCAGGCTGTACTGTGAATGTATGTAATAATCCAAGCAGAAATTCAATAAATAAATGCAACCCACAAACTGCTCTGCAGAGAGGAGCGATGAGAGGGGCCGGCAGTGTATTTCCTCTTGTGTGTTTCTGAGTCTTGATCTGCTTTTCTGAGTCTTGATCTCTCTCCTCTGCTCTCTGAGCCCTAGGACTTAAATACGCAAGGGATTTGTGCACTGGCTGTGGTTCAGAGGAGGAAAAGAGAAAAGATTGAATGTGGCTTTGAAGTTAGAATCTGCAGAGCAGCTGTAAGAGCATGCATAGGATGCAGTAATAGATCATGGGCTCTATCATCTCCTTTTTCCTCTGTGTTTCTACTGTGTGCTTCATATGTATATATATATATATGATACAAGACTGTCTATATGGAGAACTTGATAAATTATATATTTACAGTAATTGATCCAAAACTGTGATACATCTGCACCACAAGTGTTAAAAACTATTAGAGAAGACAGCACAGTATAAATACGAGTCCAGTGATTTTCAAGTATTCAGGCTTAGTGGTGTCTAATTCAGGCTCATATTCAGAGTAACAAGTCTTAGTGGCTGTATTTTAGAAGCCCTAACAATAAAGAATGGGATGAAAAGAAAGAAAAGCAGTAAATAAGAAAAGTCAGCAATTTGGAAGGCAATTTGTAGATATCAAGGTGAGTCAGAAAGATGCGTGTCTGTCCTACAAAACAGGCTTCCTCCTTCAGGCAGGAAAGCGGCATCACTCCCTTTTTTCCCTCCTTCACCTCTTCTTTCTTTGCTATTTTACTGCTGGACTGCACCCACTATTACCCTTTTTCTGGGCTTGACTCCTGTTTTCCCATCTTTTCTATAGAATTTCTTACAAACCAGTTGATAGTAGGTAAGGATAGCTATCCTTGTCCTGGATGAAGCCTTGTCCCTCCTCACTGCACACAACCGTTCAGGGAAAGTATACAGTTGAAGCTAAAATCTGAAACACTTTCTGAACCTTTTCCTGCTGCCACTGATGCTTTTGAAATGTTTTTTTCAGACCAGACAAAATACAGGGCACATATAAGGTGAAATAAATGACTTTTGATGTCCTGAGCTAATGTGTCCTCTAGCATTGTGGAAAGATATAAAATGCTATGTGTAGACTGTGAAGCATGAATTTAATATGTCCTTTTAGTTATTTTCCTGATGGCAACTTGCAGTATTTAAAAAACTGTGTACCCCCCCACCCCAAACGAAGGTGTCAGAATACATTAACACTGTTCCAGTTGTTTCCACAAGTCCTCAGTCCTGCAGTGTATGTGCAATCCACTGTGTAGCATATGTATGTGTCTGTCATCAATTATAACTAGATGATGTGAGCACGTTTTCAAAGATGCTGTGGGATCAACATGATCTGCATCTGGTGAGAGGACAGCTCAGGCTGCAATGTTAGCAGTGCAGCTTCTGGCATAGTGTTGAGATTACATCTCTGGTTCTGCACCAGGGACCTATATTCTCCATAGATCTTATATTTTCTACCTCCACTGGTGAAGACCACAGTGGTGTTTATTCCATCCTGATTTGCAGCAGTTTAAGTGAGAAGGGATTTGAGAACCAGGCAGTGAAGCAAGTGTTTGGTAACTGACTGGGAATGCAATCTTTTTGAACAAACGTGTCTGTACTTTAGGCAGTTTCTGTTACATAAATTGGCATTTCTAATCTAGTAGCAAAGAACATGTTAATCATATTTGTGTTATCAAACCTTCATAAAGCAGAAAATCTGCTGAGTTCTTCAAGATGCTCCTTTGCTTTAAGCACAGAGACATTTTATTGCAGACTTCCCAGCTTTATTAATAACGTTATTAATATTCTTTTTGCACAGAGCAGCAATGGAAAAGTGCTTGGTACTCGTGGGTGTTTCGTTATTTAAAATGTAAATAAGAAAAACTACAAGAAGTTAACCATCTCAGTAGGAAAAAAGGAACAAACCTTTACTCTGACAGATATGAGCTTATCACAGATTTCCTCATTAGTGCATATGAAATACTTTATAGTTCTGTATCTGTAACATCAACAAGAATATGTTTCTTTGTTCATATACAGAATTATCCACCTGCCTGTTTCTTTAGGAAAGGAATCTAGATGAAAAGTTTCTGAATAGCCTGCAAATTGATTTTATTTTCAGAGAGTTATCAAAAACTTTCCTTGATCCGTCCCCTACTGCTGTGACTCAGTCCTCTGTGGTGGTTTACTGATGGACCATGACTTGCTCTTGGATTGTGCTGACTGGGTAGGGTAAAGACAAGGCAAAGGTAAACGTATTTCATCTGTCACCCTTGAGCCCTTGGGGAGTTCCTGCATGCGAAGCTGTCTGTATACTTAAAGGAGGGACATGAGCTTTGTTTTGGGCCTCTACATCTCAGAGGTTTTGTGCTGTCTGTGGATAGGTCCATGTCAAACCGAGCTGAGAAGGATTTGAACTAGCTGGGATTTGGCAGCTTTCATATCGCTGTTGCAAACCTGCACTCAATGCAAATATCGAGTTGGTAATTGGTATCCACATTATAGAAGATATTTCTTTACAGATTTTTAACTGAGCAGCACTGCTCTCCCACTAGTCCTTGTTTTTTTTCAGGTACTCAGAAATCACAGTGAAAAGTGGTATGAGAACAGGTCTAAGGGACTATAGGTAGCCCTTCCCTGCTGGACGTTTTGGACATTAGATACCAGTATGCCACACACAGCAAATACAGCTGCTTTCCTGTGGTTCTCTGGTTCTTGTTACTGGTTCCTGCCCCAGGGCAGACGAGGACTGGGTAGAAGGAGGCTGTGCATGTCCCAGATTGTATTGTAAAACAGTAATGAGCTTGATCTAGTTAAGTACGTCGCAACTGCTTGAGGCTTGAAAATCATACCATACCATTGCCTGGTCTTTCATTGGACATTCGTCATGACATTCGTCATGAACAGTGAAAATTAAAAAAGGGCATAGTTTCAACTATGAGCTATTAGGTATTTCTTAATCCATTAACAGAGTCTGGGGCAGAAAGCCTTTGGGACCCAGGTACTCAGTCAGGGCTCCAGAACCTGTAGTGTGAATAGTGTTAGGCAGTGTTTGGATTTTAGTGAGGCGCTCTGCCTACTTCTCAGGTATTCAACAGCCACAGGAGATGAGTTTTATGAGTTGTATAAAAAAATCAGCACAATGCAGAAAGCCAGGGGGATTTTTTAGTCAAAAGTGTAACACCAGAGGAGTAACCTTTTATATTCACTTTTGAATTTCAGTTTGAATAATCCCAGTCTTGAATAATCCCAGTCTTGAATAATACCTATGTGTGGAATGATGGTGGATTTTGCTGTCTTGTGTATGGGGCTAGAACAAAAGAATGGAATTGTTACTGTGGTAGATTTCAATACAGAAAAAAAAGTTTCAATTGAATGGTTGTTTTACAATAGGCAAGTACAGCAAGAATACTTCTTGTCCAATTTTACGTTTGCCTCTCAAAGGTTCAGCATATTCTTCTGTAAAACAATATGCAAAAAATAGTTGTCCTCTACTCACATCACCTCTGCTCATTTACTGGTTTTCTCCATATGTTATGGAACACCCTAAACTGACCTCGTAATAGACTTACATACTTTTACAGCTTTGGAAACTGCAAAAGAAGTCATTCTCATCCTTTTATACGTCTCTTTTCTTCTCTTTTTATAACTACCTTCAAAGATACTTTCCAATTGTCATTTAAACTTCTGACTAACAAGGGGAATTTTGACTCAGACTTTTCGGTGTTTCTGGAGCTTCAGCTAGTGTTGTAGTTTTGAAGGAATGACTGCTTTTCTAGTACCAACTTCAAACATTTTCCTTCTGCAGCCTTTTCTACACCCTGAGTTGGGAGTGGTCATATTATTCTTTTTAGCATTTATTGGTGTTGAGTGCTCAGACTCATTGGGAACTGGGTGAGATGGAGAGAGAAACAAAGAAAGGAAACCCAGTTTAACTGGAATTATGATGTAAGCATGTACTTTCTATGACAATAAAATAGTAGGAATACCAATTCTGAAGGTTAGAAAATCCAAAGATAAAGTTATATCTTCAGAAACTTCCCCAAAATATTTGATAGCCTCACATAATGAACTAGATATTGCTGACACATCACTTGTCATCTTTAAGTTTATCTGCCATGTTGACTATAAGTGATAGCATACTATCACTCATCTAATTTATTATCCAACACATGTAGTTAACTATTAACGAAAGGACAATACTGTATGGTTTATTAAACAAATGTTATATGGAGCCATCTGCTTAAGTGTATGACAGCTTAAAGTTAGGTTAATGTAGTATATGTCAATGTACGCTAATCACTTGAATTATGCCAACGCAGCAAAAAGATCTAAATGATTCAACTTGAGTGCCTAAGGTTAGGGGCCTAAATCTGTATTTGGGAAACTGCTTTTCAGGACTGTCAGTGTTAAGTATGCAGCTCACACTGTTCACTGAGCTCAGCAAAGGCTGTGATTGCTAAGCCCTCCTGAAAACAGAGTCATCTGAATTTTGTACTACTCTGTCTAACTTTTGGCTTCGGTTTTAAAACTTTGGCCAGAGGTATCTGAGGGATTGAGGGTTAAACATCCCTTCTGTCAGCTTGACTGAGATTTATTGTGTAATGCACTTCTTCCCAAGAAAGATGTTTAATGCTATTGATTGCAAGGTTGCCCACTTAAAATAGCGTAATGTGACAAATGATGGATACCACATAGAGCAAAATCGTAGGGTAATTCAAGATATGAGCATGTATGGTATGTATATCAGAGTAGCAGCTTCATTTTTCATGAGGGCAAGTTAGAAGGTCATCCATTTCACTTAAAGGCATTAAATATTTTTGTTAGCTTGACAGCCATTATGGGCTTGATCCTGTTATTCAAGGCAGTCATTAAACTCCCATTGACCTAAAGTGGGTAGGAGTGGGGCCAAGTTTTCAATATGCAAAGCAGACACTATGAGATGAAAAAGAACTGATGGATAATATTGCAGAGTGAAAAAAGCATTATGGTGGCTCTTATATATAAACAATAACAATCCTAATAATTACCTGATGACCTCAAATGTTTTGTACTGCAGTATTACTTCTGTTAAACATTTTCCTGTTAAACTTAGGACTTTCTGAATTTTCTAAGAAATTTATGCATCTTTGCACTGTTGTTTTCTAGCATTATAGAGCAGATAAACTGCTCTACATTTTATAATGTTGCATTTATTCTTACCTATGGGTTGTATGACGTTCTGTAAGTGCTCAGGAAGGTCACGGAAGTGTGAATGCTGTGAGAGAGAAAAAAAGGTCTCTACCCTGTAAGTCTACACATAAACCAGTATTAAAAGTTTCTCTCTCACTTGCATACTGTTCTTCTGGCCCATAACTTCTGCATCCTTGGCTTCACGGAGCTCCAGCTTCTGTAGAAACTGTGAGGGTTGTATTCAGGAGGAAGGAGAATATCTTCCTGTTTTTCTGTGGCTCATTATTTATAAATAACCTGAAATTGTTTTCTTCAGGTTGAAAATGATATTGATTCCAGGATTTTTAGTTCTTGGGTAAGTACAATAAGCATCTCTACAAAGGGTGAATTTACAAAAAACGTTACCTCGGTTAGGCTTTTCTGTGCAGCAGAGAAGTCTAGGCTCTGGATCATGTGGGAATAGAAACATTTGTTCTGATGAAAAGCAGGAGTTCAGGCGCTTTCCTTGTCCCTGTGTGTCCTCTCGCCTAGCTCTGATTTAGCATTTTACCAAAATTATTAGAGAAAAAGCCAATAAGCAGCTTTTTGCCATGTTTATCTTTTCACTAAAAGGGTCTCTGTTGGTGTTGCTAACATTGTCCATTCTGTATTTTGGAATATAAAGAAAAAGGCCTTCAGAAATGACAGAACTCTTTACATCAGTACTACTGCATCTAGAGACCTTTACCTGAAGTCACAACACTAAGCTCAGACAACCAAAACTGAAGATTTACATTGTAATCTCAGCTTCCTAACTTCAGAAAAGGCCATGGACATGGTGAAAACTGAGGAAAATGTCCATTTGTGAGAAAATGCAGGAAAAGAAAACTGATGTTGAGATTATCAGTCATTTCATATTATTATCATGTACTTAATATTACTATGTACTTCACAGCATAAATGAAAAGGAGTTAAATTTAATAGAGAATTTTGTACATAATGTTGTAGAATGTCTAAGGTCAAATATGTGTAAACTAATTCCTCTGAAGGTCTGGACAGAATAGGAGATATCATGTCAAGAATCTCCTTCTTAACCCCATAATTACATCATTAGTTGAAGTAGTGAATTCTAGGCATTTAAAATGCTATAATTGCAGGTTGTATTAAGTCATTTATCCTTATTTACTCAGTAAGAATCATCAGAGATTACCAAATAAGGACTTAATTAGAAGATATCTTTAAAATACATAATTTGTATTTGGTAAAATGAAATAGTTTGATAACATTGGGAGGTAGGTGTATGGACTCTCATGCATGTTAAATCTAGCCTTATAAAAATGAGTGGTTTTAATGGCATTTAGACTGTTTCTTAAAACTGTAGTAGGAAGCCAGATAGGAAGGCAGCAAAGAAAGTTGTTTCTAGAAATAATTACATTTATTAATGAAGAAGTTAGTGAAAGAGACAAATTTAGGAGAGAAAGAATATTTCTATCACTGCAATGCATTTTATGCTTCAGCACAAAACCAAACCCAAGTCTTTTCATTGTTTCTGTTTTCAATCTGTCGTGTGTCATCGATGTCTTTCCTCCTTTGTCGTAGCTTCCTATGAAACTCAAGGGTATTTGCTGCATAAGCTTAGGAGTATGCAAAAAATAAGTCTGGGACTAGCTTGATGCATAAATGTGCTTCTGCTTTCTTGCTGATGCACACCTCAGTCTGATACAACCACCCAGATACTTCCCACCTACCAAGACATGCTTGAGGAGGATCAAGGTACAGGGTTAGACCAAGGGACCACTTCTTGGGAGACCCAGTCTGTTATCCTGCTAATTACTTGTCCCTGAAGTATGGAAGTGCCTCAGTTGTAGCAATGTTTTCCACAGCTATCTTTTGAGCATGAGTGTGAGAGGAGGTAGAGAACACAAGTATTTCTTTACAGAATGAACCTGCAGGGCCATTTAGGTGGCTCAGCACTACCTCTGACTTGCACAACAAGAGTAACCCAAGATTTTTGCAGGGCATGGAGAGTCAGGCCCATTGCTTTCAAACTATCTTTCACACTGAGGTAATTTTAGGTAAGTGTTTTAACACCCACCCCTCAATATCGTTAGACATTCTTGTTTTCAGCAATCCAAAACATGCTGATTTTTAAAAATTGCACTCAGAAATAACTCAACTTTATGTATTTCACACTTTTCCTAGTAAAAAATAATAACTTCTTGATCTGAGGTAAGGCAACGAAATAGTAGATCAGTGTTAAATCCAATCTTATGTCCCTTGAAATACCCTTGAGTTTAAACTCAGAATAAATTTTACAAAGAAGTTCACTATGGTTTGAGCTCAGTTACAGTTTTAATTCAAAGTGAGATGAAATGAGTAAATTATCTTATTTTTACAGGACAGTAGATGAAATACAGAAGCTCAGGGAATGTTTGCTTTGGTTTTGTGCTCTTTCAAGCTCAAAAAGAAAGACAGAGGAGACTGCAAACACACCTGTCATAAATCATAGATATATTCCTAAAACATCCTGCAAAGTAAACTCTTTAAGTTTTATAAAGTAGTATATGTTGTTTTACAGCATTAATTCAAAAGGTTATTAATAATGTAGCCTGATTTAAAAACCGATTTTAAATGAAAATGAAAGGAAATTTTGAAAGTAAAAAGCAGTAAAATCTGAAAAATACAGTTTTGTGTGGATAAGTAAGTTCAAACTACTCAAATATAGTACTCTAAGGACTTTCTTTGCCCCATCTTTTTTTGCAAGAATTTTAACCTTTTTACCTCTCCCAGAAAAGAGTCCAGGAAATTTAGCAAAGGGTATCAGATCTTGTGTAATCCTTTAATGAAGGCTATGCTTTTCTGTAGTTTCTTGTTAAGCAAGGATTAATTAATTAATTAACTAAATCTCATGCTGCTAAGAAGTTGCTTTGACATTTCCAAACATAGAACAAGGCGAGAAGGTCAGAGTTGTTGCCTGAAATGCTACAAACAGATGAGAGGATTATTCCTCCCCTTGTTCATCCACCAGAAAGCACTCAGTTTATATTTAGAAAGCTTATTTATCACATATATCTGTCTGTAATTCTCAATACTGTTTTCTCTGTCTTTGCTTGTTATGGACATTTTACTGTAAGTCTAAGATTATCTCTTTTTAACTTAGAACACTGCAGTGGGTACTTAATTGCAGTTTAATTCTGATCTATTTAGACTTGTACTGCCAAACTAAGTAGAAAGATGCATTGTTTTTTAATTATACACTCCAATGAAAGTACCACAGTTGAATAAACTTTGTCTACCAGAGATCAATTTTAGCAAGTACTATCTTTTTTTGTTCTCTTGGAGTGCAAGTCCATCATGTGAATCGCCTGTCACCCTGTAAATCTGGAACTGTTTGTTATAATAGTGCTTCTACTCTAATTTCAGAACTATTTAAAAATGGCTGTCTGGACTGCTTCATTATGTAGAACATAACATAAAAAGTAGTCGAGAGGTTTTCTTTCTGTCCCAGGTACCTTCAGTAGGTTTTGACTTTGAGATCAGAATATCTCTGGCATCTGTAACAGGAATACTAGAAAAGAATCCACATGTTTTTGGCTGTTTCCAGTGCAATATAATTTGTTCTTTTTGAAAAGATCTAAACAACTTTGAGAATTTAAGAACATCTGTCACTGATGCTTCAATTTTTTATTTAACTCGGTGTCTACTTTTAGTCTTTCTGTCATCCTTATTCTTCCATCTTTACTGTTTTCTTTGGTTGGAAACAAGACAGATAGCTAGCTACTTTTCTACCAGCCCTAATGGTCTCTGAGCCACTGCCTGCAAACTGACACAGGGAAAAAAAACTGCTCAAAGAGCTTATGACACCTCAGAAACTGTGATGGATGACTTTCAAGGCTGCTGCTGTCTTTTTCCTTTTGTTTCCTTTCTTATCTGAACTGTGACATATTCCTTTCCATTAATTCTTTTTGATTTGTGAAGAAAAAAGAAGGGAATGTTCAAAAAGGCATGCAACAGATTTTAAGGATTTAATTAATTAATTTACTGAGAGATATTGATTAGCAATGGGTTTAAAGCAGACCAGATGTGGGTTTCTTACAGCCCCAAACAGAAAACATAGTCTGAGTTTTGATTACTGATTTACGATCATCAAAAGTAACTACATACAAGGCTATAGCATATTGGATGCCTAGCTGGAAAGCACGGCCTTTAGGAGAAAAGCTAATAGAAATGGGAAAGTAAATCAGCTGAAATGGTCAGAGTTTTGTAACACTGGTAGTTGTTTCAAAACTTGTACGACATGTAGGTAGATGTGCACACTCCCTGGGCTGTATTTGAGGAAGAGGGGATTGGGAAGGACAGGGGTGAATCTGGAGCTTCCATTACATCCAATGGCCAGAAAAGGAGGTTGCCCCTCTGGCAAGGATCATCATTGCTCAGAAACAGATGTTCAAATGATGGAGTGCTTTCTGATATTTATTCATTATGCACAGCCACTGTAAGTTGACATTTAAAATGCACTAACACAGTGCTACTTGATGTACTGTATTATGCAGCCTATCAGTTTTGAAATGGACTTTAGCCTGTCAGCAAAATCCTCCCTGCTGTACTCACATAAACTTAGTCAACCTTGGATTAAGGTGGCCTAGGGAACCTACATAATTTTAATGCCCCTGTCATGTTTTTTGTTGTATTTATCGAGTATGTCATACTTGGGTTCTATAGGATCTTTCTCCATATGTGAGCATATGGACAGTCCCCTTTGTGTCCACAGGACTAAAGTATTTATACAAAATAAAATAACTTTAATTCGTATGGTTGCTCAATGCCTTTACATATTTTCAGCCTTTTGCAACACACAATGTTAAGTGATTGTTACCTCATACGATCAGTTATTTCATTACATAAAAGCCCACCATGAATTTAAACTTTGCACCTCAGTAAGCATTAGAAAAAGATAGTTTTTCTTAGCTGTTGTGTACAGCTAGACTTTTGCAGATAACTTTTGCAGACAACAGCAGACGTGGTCTTTGGGGAGATCTGGTGATCAAGCCAGCCATTACAACAGCAAGTTCAAGTAACATCAGGTACAAAGAGCTTCCCAGGAACAGTCATATCTTTTTTTTATAATGACTGACATGGATTTTTACAAAATGTCTTGCTTCTTGCAGCGTAAAATCAAAATTCTTCATGACTCAGGGGAATAAGGGATACCAAAGCCTACCTCTGAGGCGTCTGCATAATATTCTGCTCTTAAATTCAGGGAGGTCCTCTTTCTCCCTGTTCTTTAGATGGCTCTTCTTGCTTCAGGGAACATATTTTATTTTTAGTAATTGAGCGTTTGGCTAGCTAGTGATTTGGATAACTGAGATGACTCTGTATATATTTATATTTACAAGATGCTCATAGCAATCTTTCTTCCATGACTACTTCTGTATTTTTCCCATTACTTTAGAGGCATACATCACTAGTCTTTCATCCAGCAAAATGACAGCTTCAAATCCTTCTGAGGCTTCAATGAATGAAAGGTTGTTATTCTTGTTAGTCTGTAGGGGGTTTCCATTCTTTTCTCAAATGTGCAAGCAGTATTTGCCACTGTCATATTTCCTACCTCTGCAGTGAACTTTATTCTTCCCTTAGTCCGAGGGATAATTTTCTTAAGGGAACAGTGGCATAATGTGCAATATAAGGATTCATGCTTTGAGATTTCAGGTCATTAAGTCAATTCTTTTGTTTCTCCTCTGAAGTCACTTTTCTAGCACTGAAAATCTTTCTTTTTTTCGTAACCTTCATGTAATCAAATATCTCTTGTAGTGTTTTCATGTTTGTCTTATAGTCCAGCTTTGTTGATGCTACTTCATGGGGAAAAAGTCCTTACCTCTACCTTACCAGAGGCTGCTTCATTAATATCAAGTAAGTATCATTGTTGCGCTCTGTAATCTACTGTGATATTTGCCAGCTGACACATTTACCTGCTAAGAAAATAAATGCAGATAAATCAAATGCATCTATTTAAAATATGCTGAAGTCTAACAAGTCTTTCTTACTCTTTCCTGCTAGACAACCTTCTGTTCTTATTTTCTCACAAGAAGACATGTTTTCAATACAGAAAAGACAGAGGCTAGAAGGGTAGCTGTTTATTTAGATAAATGAAAAAAATGCAAAAAGTGCTTCTATACAAAAGCTTTTAATTTGTCTTGGGTACCTTTTAAATGGGGGTCAAAGCACACATGTGCATAAACAAATATGTTTCTTGCAGTTCATCAGGAAGCGAGCAGCAATTTCTATATTGCTGGCTTGTTTACAAGTGCTTTTGAAAACCAGGGTAAGAATTCACTCGCTAGATTAATTTATCCTCTTAAGCCCTACTTTTATAATACCAAGCCCAAACCTGGACCACACTGTTCCTAAAGCAGTCATCCTTTCCATCCACAGTTCTTTCCAAGACATAACACTTCATGAGGTTAACCCTGCACTGCTCATTTGGCGAAGAAAACTTGGTAAGGCTTCAAATTGCAAAGGTGTTGCTTCCATTGCTATGACTATTCTCCTGATTGAAATAAATATTTTCTCACCTACAGTAGAGATCTGAGGACATGTGGTGGTTTACCCCCAGCTGGCAACTAAGCACCACACAGCCACTCATTCACTCCCCCCTGGTGGGATGGGAGAGAGAATCAGAAGAGCAAAAATGAGAAAACTCCTGGGTTGAGGTAAAGACAGGTTAATAGGGAAAGCAAAAGCTGTGCACGCAAGCAAAGTAAAACAAGGAATTCATTCACTACTTCCCATCGGCAGGCAGGTGTTCAGCCATCTCCAGGAAAGCAGGGCTCCATCATGCATTAACAGTTACTTGGGAAGACAAAATGCCATCACTCTGAACATCCCCCCTTTCCTCCTTCTTCCCCCAGCTTTATATGCTGAGCATGACGTCATATGGTGTGGAATATCCCTTTGGTCAGTTGGGGTCAGCTGTCCCAGCTGTGTCCCCTCCCAATTTCTTGTGCACCCCGAGCCTACTCGCTGGTGGGGTGGGGTGAGAAGCAGAAGAGGCCTTGACTCTGTGTAAGCACTGCTCAGCAGTAACGAAAACATCCTTGTGTTATCAACACTGTTTCCAGCACAAATCCAAAACATAGCCCCATACTAGATAGAAAATTAACTCTATCCCAGCCAATACCTAGCACATTCTCTACCCCTTATTCCATACCATTTACATCATGCTCAGGTCTCACGCTATCCAACACATTCTCTTTACCCACCACTACTCTTCCCATCCTTTGATACAATACACAGATATCATTCCCTTAGTCTATGGACCACCCCTGAGAAATGTCTGTAAAACGTCCATAAATGTCCACAAAATGGCCATTGAGTTCATTTAGTCCATGACTTTGGGCTCCATCTGTTATGGTGGTCACTCAGGACAGAAGAGGTGGTATGTTGCGTGGAGTTACTGGGCACCAAAGCCAGCTCAGGTCGGGTCACTGCTGCACTTACACTGCTCCTTGTAAGGCTTCTCCTCCATTGGTTCAGGTGGTTCCTGCTATAACATGCTAATTCCTGCTAATTCCTATAACATACAACTCAAATCATCCATTACAACAATTTAAAGGTATTTCCATTACAATCTTCACCCCTGGTCCCTTTGGGCCAGACCATAGGGTTTAACATTGCAATGAACTCCTCCCTAAAACCAGCACAGGACACTAAGCTGAATTAGTAAAAATATATTTGCCTTAATGACATAGATAAGACTAGTGAGTTTAACTTTACTGAGCTATTGGAATAGTCCTTTGTAACAGAAGGAAGTGTTACTGGCTTTACAGAGCAAGCCTCAAATATGTTTTGATTTAAATACATTGGTGCTTCTTCCCACATTTTTGCGAAAGTTCAGTTACACATTCTATCCCATTTCATTCAAACTTGCTATAAACATGGACTTTTAGTGAAAATCAGATTTATTTATAGGCTTATTGGTACTTTGGAGAAGAAATGAATGAAAATGACCACGGCCATGTGCATCCCTTGACAATAGTAAAATATCTACTGGCTTAGTGGGATCACTATCAATATCCTAGTTTTTTTGCTTCCCTTTTTACACTTTCTAATACTTTTAGTTACTAAAACAGTGATTATCTGTTCTGTGTTTTGTGAAGATGTCTTCCACTCTCAAGAAACGTGGTTACATTTGCATTCAGTCCTAGATATTTGTTTTGACTTCACAGTCTTTCAGACTTCCATGATTCACATATGTCGAACTAAAATCCTATCAGTGTTCATCTAGTGGATTGTTTGTTTTGTCTTTGTAGTCCCGTCGTGGCTTAACCCTAGCCAGCAACTAA
>NW_009218701.1:0-25124 GCF_000690835.1 Fulmarus glacialis
CCCAGCCGAAACCAGGACAGTTAGTTAAAATTAACTTGTTTAGGAAGGGGGATAAAAACCAGAATGTATTGTTTCCTAAAGAATTTTAACTAGCACAGTGTTTTGCTGAAATGCATTATTTTGGTACACGAAGAGAGCTATGAAAACAGTTATTATGCCTGATGTGTTTTCAATGTCAGAATCCTTTGTAAGACCTTCTTTAAATGTGTGAACTAATTTCCTTCAGCCATCAAACGTTTCAGTTAAGGATTAAGTTAATGGCAAGTCTGAAACTTAAAACCAAATTCCTTTTGATTTATCAAAGTGAAAAAGTGTCCTTCTAAAAAAAAAGAAAAAAATCAGAAGTTTCTATCATGTTTCCAGGATCAGACTTTTATGCTTTTTTTGACACTTTCTAAAATAAAGTCATTATTTGTTTGAGGCTCGTCACAGGAGGAGTCATGACCTTAAAGGAATATTCTACAGGAAGTTATCATTAGGCTAGTTGTAACAATTCTCATTAATGGTAGAAACAAAATGTTCCTGTGGCTCAAATACCATCAGAACCGGCAGCTCCAGTTGCTGACGTATCATAGAAGCTGTAGCTACAATGGCAGACACGCATGAGTACACTAACAGCACTGTTATTTTACATTCAAATTCAAAGGAATAGGATTATTTTCTTCCTGTTCAGCTATAAGAACGTCTTGTTCTTAAATTGGATGCTTGCAGTTGAATTTCCTTTTAAAAATAATCTGTTGGACAGAAATCATACGCAACTTGCTTTGGTCAATAGTTTCTAAAAAAAATTTCCAAAGAAACCCTTCTACTCCTCAATCACATCAACGAGAAGCTCACTTCGCCAGCAAATGCTTGTGTATTTA
Source organism: Fulmarus glacialis (assembly GCF_000690835.1). Lineage (NCBI taxonomy): Eukaryota > Metazoa > Chordata > Aves > Procellariiformes > Procellariidae > Fulmarus > Fulmarus glacialis. Next base: position 864 of record NW_009218701.1, read on the forward strand.
TCACCCCAACTTTCAGCCTGTTGACCTAGGCCAAGGCTTTCAAAGGCAGGCTCTTAACTCCAGAGGCAATGCTTTTAGGATTTCAACCTACCCACTTCAAACACTTGCAAAGGCTGATAATCTTCATTTTTGGAAGGCCAAACCAAAATCTTTACCCAAGTTTATAATGTCAGGCACTTTATAAGACAGCAAAAATCACTGAGCCCTTTTCCATCTCTTGTACCCATACAAATTCCCAAGGCTTATTAAAATAAAACATACTTATGTTAGTATTCAGCAGCTTATACATAATTTCTAAAATAACCTCATGTTTTGAAAAGAGAAAAAAGAATGGTAAAACATGTAGATTGGAACAAGTTTTGAGGAAGATAGTCTTACTACCTGATATTGAAAAGAACAGTTGCCTATGTAAATTGACTCAAAAGGAAGATGTAAAGATACTTTTTGAAAAACCTAAGCTCAGTAAAAATGTCATGAAATAAATATTTATTGAAAACAGCTGTCTTTAAAGAAATATCTCCTCAGTCATCATTGTCCAGCTATTGTACCATAATACTAATGCTCAAGAGCTGGGAAGTGAACAAAACTAAAAACAGAAGCCAAAAAAAAAAAAGGGAAAAATCAAATTATTTTTGTGACAGTGCAATGCATATAGTGAAAACTAAATTTAGATTGGCTGCAATCCCATACATCCCATTAATTTTGGCTTTCAAGCCCAGGAAGGCTGTTTGGAACAGCCTCAGCACAGTGGTGTCCTGGCCCAAGACACCGAGGTATTAGAGCAGAAGCGTAACCATGTGCAAATATGCACACACACACACATATATATATAAAGCAGACAGGAAGCAATGCAGTAATTCATACAAAATTCCACATGTCCATTCTGCCCGGTCTCTCATTTACCTCCCTGAAATGTATCTGCATGAAGATCAGATACTCATCTTTAAACACAACCTACTAGTGTCTAACCAGGCACAAGCAAAGCTTATACAGTCCCCTGCTAACAGGGCAGAGGTTTGCAATGTTAGTATGAATGAAATGAATGGAAGTGTGTGTTTGTAGGGAAGGGGGGAGGGAAAAACAGGCATGCGAGGGAGCAAGCTTTGATTCACAGCATATAGGACTCGGCTTTGTAGAAAGAGTTAGTCAAGAGCGTCCCTAAATTACAATTGGCTCCTGGCAGGAAAACATACCTAAGGAAAGCTGCCTGCAAATTGCGCAGAAATCTGAACTTTTTGAGTCCAAATGATTGATCTGCAGGCTCTGTCCTCATTACACCTCTTCCCACCCTGCACCATTTCTCATTGGACCAAAATCTTGAATTTTTATGTGATGAACTTTCCATTTAAAAAGGATAAAGCAAGCTTTTTCTGTTTTCATCTGACATACTACAACTGTGTCCCCAATTGCTTCTGTAGCCTGATTGGCAACATGGGTGCTGAAGATCCATAGCCTGGAAGACCACTGCAGAGAGAAAAGTTCCCAAAGAAAGGGAATCCCAGAAACCCAGTACTGCAAGATCCTGCCAGAATCAAATTCCCCTGTCAAAGAGAAGCTATTGCACCGCGTTCACCTGCTCTGGCATTAGAAAAATATCTGTACTCTACCGGCAGTCACCTTGCGTCTGTGTACTAAACTGGGAGTCACAGTGTAAACTAAAGTAGCCGATACTCTGTACACCAAATCAAGATGACCTGAGAATGAGAAAATCGTAGCTGTTTTACATCCTACAGGCCTATCCATTTAGTTTTGTGTTCAGATATAAATGATGACTATTTGGAGAATTGTTCTGAGTGATCTTAAAAAAATAACCAAAACCATCCAGATTAAATTGGTAATCCTTCCCAGTTTTCTTGTTTGTTTCTGAAAAGTTTACTAATTGAAGTCTGTTACTGCAAGGTGTGCTTATCATTCTTGTGAACTTCGGAGAGAGATTTTACCTGGGCAGATGACAGAAGTGAAGAAAGGAGAAATAAAGAAACACCAAAAAAGCAGCTACACTGATTTTGTTTCTCCCACCCCAATTGCTTTCTGTTTTGATAAATGGTTAAATTAAGGACGGTACTTGGAACTGAAGTATGAACGAATTGCTTCATTAGTGTTTGCAGGCTCCATTATAGAGTAAAAGCACACAACTGAGGTTTGACATAAAAATAAACTGTGTTTAGGGTACACTAAAAACCACAGTAATGTTTCAAGTATAATCTCACAAACTAATACAAGCCAGCTGGAACACTTCAGCTGTTTCTGGCTGTCAAAACAAGACATTTAGAGAGGTATTTCTCCGGCTATGATTCAAAGACAAAATTGCCATTTTTACTGCTAAAGTTCTGCAGTTGGCCCTAAGTTACAGGTGAGGGCACTATAAGCAAAAATAAAACCTTGGGACAAGCTAAATGCAAATACATTTAAAGTGAAATATCTTTAAAAGGCACAACAAAAACGTGCTTACTGACGTTTCGAATCACAGAACAGTAACTCCCAAGATGAAAAGTGTTTTATATTTGGTATATAAATACCATTATTTAGAGAATAATTGAAGCTTTTCCCTAGAAAATGTATATTATATAGACATGCATATAGACATCTGAAGAAAATTGCCTAAAAATAAAATTCATATAATCAAATAGAAAACATATGAAAAGCCAAACCTGCTGCCCAGTGCACTTGTATCAGGGAACAGTCTGAGATATAACTGTACAGCAAGAGGAATGAAAATACTAGCTCAGACTTTTTCTTCTATGATTATCAAACCTCATTTGATAATGTTGCAGGAGCCCTGATATTCTAAGGTAGCTCCATTTTTTCTAAGTAAATGCAACTGTAGAGCATTTCTGTACTTGTTTTCAAAGAGGTTTCTGATATAGTAAAGTACGTCACACACTCAGAATTATTTGAAGTTTAAATTGTAGTTTTTTCTTTTCTAAATTCTTAAATTGTTAATTGTTAACAATTGTTAATTGTTAAATATTGCTTAAAAATTAGAAATTAATATGTTTTTCATCTTGCTTTTAGTTTACTAATTTGAAAGGTATTTCAAAAGACAGCTACCTTGATTTTTCCATAAGATATATAATTTCAGCTCAAAATAAAATTGAATTCAGCAAAAAAAAAAGGCCATGTTTAGTCACTGATGTAAATGAGATGATTTTAAAGAACACTCAGCACCAAACTCCTTGTCTGATAGTTAGTGGAGCACTTTTTCTATTTAATTGCCTCAGCACTTAATCCAAAATTCCAGCAAGAAATGAATAAGTTCTTTATTTAAAAGTTTTGAACAGAGTTTCGACCTTGAATTCATAATAATTTTTTACAGACTAAGATTTGGAATAACTGAAATCTAATGCATTTTTCTAGAATGACTGGTAGGAAAAAATGCAGACTGTATTGTCTGAAAACTGGTATGAGACAATTGAAGATGCTGTCATGGTGCATGCACAAGAGTGCAGTCTTATATTTGGCTTCTGAATAAAATTCCTAAAAATAAACAAAGAAAAAACCCTTCCAAGAATATGAAGGAAGGAAAAGGAAAAGAAAAAAAAAAGAAAATAACTGCAGTCTCTGGGTTTTTAAAACTCATGAGACTTCCAACAGTTTGCAACCTTGAGTTATTATTGCATTACACCAAGCAACTACATTGACTTTAATGAAACTATGTAAGTGGAAAACTGCTGTACTGAAGAACTTCATGCAGAGAAGACAAACGGAAATATATGACTCAGTTACCAGAAGTCTGTCATCATTCATGAAGCACTAGACATTAGGTCCAAAACCTAAGCTATCAAAATTTTCAACTAATCCAATGTCTGCAGGCTTTGTGACACTGGGCTATAAAATGCTTAAATGTTTGGATCTTGCCCCACATTTAAACCCATCGGATACAAATGTAAACAAAGTTGGCTTGGCAAACAGAGGCATCCACAGTGGGACTCACTTCTGAAACTTGGGATATCAGGATGATTTTTCCATGGATCTTTACACAGCCTAAACACAAAGGCTAGTAAACTCAAAATCTAGTAGGTCAAAACCATCTACTAGCAGAGCCAAAACAATACACTGGGTACCTAAGTGGTTTGCTCAATGCCTTCTTTATTCACAGCAACACTGGGAGACCTGTCTAATCCCAGGATCCCAAGACAGGGAGCAAGGTTGTCTGTAAAACACATGGTGAGGGTGAGGAACCAGGAGCGTGATAGTGATGGAGTCGCCTATCTACAGAACACTGCAAGAAGACACTTCTCTTCAGGGGATCCGATGATATTACCAAAAATCTCTTCAAAGGTCCAAAGCCTACTCCTCTCTCCTAAAAACAGATAGCTTGTGCATCTTTGAGAAAGGTGACGGTCCTTTTTTAATTACCTATTCTAGACTACCCCTTTTTCACTGCCAGAGGTAATTCACCTTTGGTGTCCCACAACCCTACTGCAACTATGATGCCTCAGAATCACCCCCAGTGGATTTGGGGCTCAGGTCTACCCAGGTGAATTAAAATGGTTTAAACTCTGTCATGCAGTTGACAGAGCTCAGTCCGGTTCTTGTCTCCCCTTCCTTTCAAGAGAAAGACTTAGGTACATTTTGAACAAAAGCTCTTCCTGCATGGGTCCTATACACCGAGGCTCTGGTGCAGGAGGTGCTGCTGTCCCACGTCCCACCCGCCCCTAGCCATGAGCTTGCTACCAGGTTGCCTCAACCTGTTGACAAGAAAGTGCTTCCTTGATATGCACTGAAACAAAATTTGAAGTATTTGGGGTAAGAATTTAAGTCCCCTCAATGTTAGGTGAAAGCTGAGAAGAGCTTCTTTGGACTACAACTTGGACCTGGTTTCCAAGGAGGTGTTATTCCTAGTGACATAGTTCTCTCTATGCATTACTCCTCAGTGAATGAGAATGCACTTTTCTAACATTTTGAAAGCATAAGTACATATAATAAGCTTGATGACACAAAAAATATAAAACAACGTCACATCAAGGCAAATGCAAGTTTTCTTTCAACTCAGTGCAGCCAGTCTACCACCCCACATTTCATGTTTTGAGAGCAAACGAGCCCTACTTTCCTACACAAATATTTTAGGTTAAATCTCTAACGCTTAGCAAGATTTTGATGATCTTAAGTGAAAGGTTTGAACAGCTACAGTTACAGCAGAACTACAAAAAAACCAAAGCAATGCCTTGTTTTTACAATAACAAAAAAGTAGGGAATAAAAAAAAATCACAAGTTGTCACAAAAATTTCAACATTTAACAAAATATATTTTCTTTTGTACTTGTTTTGCAATAGAAACAGCTCAATATGAAGGTAGACATTTACCTGATCTATATTCCTTCCACAAAAGTGGGGTTTTTTTATACAAACAAGTAAATTGTGCCGAATCTTCCTTGCAAATGAAGATTAAACAGTTGGTATTTATCCAACAAATGATGAGAACACTGTCTGGTAAACACAAATTAAAATCTATTGCCTAAATTAAAAATACCTATAAAAATTATTTTGGTGGCACCTACTGGTATTATTTAAGAGTCTAAGTTCCCAGGGAAAAAAAAAAAAGTATAGGCCTACTTTCCCACCTTCCCCCTTCCTCCACCATCCCCCTTGCTGACACCAAAGAAGCCAAGAACCCCAAAGCTATTATTGGTGCAAGTGTCCTGCAGATCATATACTTTCTAGGGTCCTCATATATATCCATATATTACCGATCATCCATCTTCCAGTTTTAACTTTTCTTCACTCCAAAGTGGTAAAAGTGGGTTTTTAAAGTAATAATTTTAGGTAATGCAATACAACTGTGGCAATTTGTGATGGGTGAAACTTCATTTTCATTGCAAACTATTTTAATCATGTATATAACACCAAAAAGAAGGTCACTTAAATCATGCGTATAACATCAAACAGAAGGTCAGTTTCCATCAGAGCAGAACTAAAGAAACTCACTCCAAGTAGATTCACAAATAAGAAGTCCCAGTCATTTGACAAGTAACTTATTTCATGAAGGACACAAGAACACTGACAGTGGGAAAGTGGCATAAACAGTTGAGGCTTGCCAGCAATGTTCTACCGACGTCAGCTGCAACAGGAGGAGAACCTCAAGGCAGAAGGATGACTCTGCCTCAGCCAAGAAACCATACATTTTTGCAGATTATGAGCACACAGAAGGAAGTAATTGGCCTAAGAGATGGCACTGCTTATGACATGGATAATAATCTCCCCTAAATACTGCAAGGGAGACATCTCCTTTACTGCAAGGCTTCATGCAGGTTTGAGTCAGCAGCAATATTTACCTAATACTAGCACAGATTCACTACCATTGATCAAAAAGAAAAATATCATTGTCATGTTCTAGCACGCATTTCCAAATCCCTCCTGATATTTTGTTTGGTTCAGCCAGATTTACTTTATTTAATTTGTTTGGGTGTGCAGGCCTGCATGACAAATAAAGTGGAATTAATTTGTTGTCTCTCACAGTGAAGTAAGCTACGCATGTGTAAGAAAAGAACAGCTTTTTTAATAAACCAAAGCATTATCTCAGCAAAACTAAGTATTCATATCATAATAAACCAAGTATTCATACAAATTAATGTCTGGAAAAAATGTCTGATTTCTAGGCTAAGACAAACTTCTGCTCACACATTTCTACATCACATAAATGGCTAAAGGAACAATGCAGCTTATCTATCCTAATTTTTACATATATAAAATAATTTCTTTTCCTTGGTTCCTCTGGATTTTGCTCTTGCCCTAGCTGCAAATGTAATCAAAATCTTTAACTTTGTCTGTTTACGGAACCACAGAAAATGAGGTACTTACTATTGTAAAGAAGACAAATAAAAGAGTTAAGTAACAAAGTAATTAAATGTCAAATTTTTGAAGGTTGCATCCCAAATAGTGAGAGGAGTAAGTAAAAAAGCTAGAATAGGTTTGTTTATCATTAAGGAACATTTTAAAAGGTGTGTATATGGGTGCACACTGCAGACAGACAACAAATTGTTCCTTCAGGACAACTATGTGTTATGATTATTAAATGCTAACACAGTTATAACAGTCAGATACCACATTCTCTCAAGATATAATACTGATATTCCACAGATGCAAAATGATTAGTAAATTTAATACATACAATTCTATAAAGAAGGCTAGAGGTTGCTTCTGAGACTACCTAATATAACAAATTAAATTAAATTAAATATCGACAGGCTCTTAATGGATGAAATTTATTACATTGAAAGAAAAAGGAAAAGACACATCCAAGTAGATGTGAAAAATTTTCAGATGGACTGAGTGAAAAAGTTTCACTGGAATATTCTTTGGTGCTTTTATATTGAAATTTGTGTTTCCTCTTTAACATGATGCTGGTCTTAACAAGTGATGTCAGCTTTAAAATATGCCTGAAGAACAGAATGGAGCATGGTGGTAAAACAATTTATGAAATGATGCATAAGTAGCCTGGGCAGTTTCCCTATGAGACTTGACAAAACATACTGGCTTCTATCCAGACATCAAAATGTAATTAAGTATGATTTGTTATGTATATTCATGGATTATTCACATCTGAATACTTTGCTTGCTTGAACTGCATTAGTGTATTTGGCCCCGATCTACAAAATATTTTAAGTGAAAAATCAAATTAGACCAACTTTTCCTAGAGGAAATCAGTTTCTCTTTGTCTCCTTTTCTACGGATCTAGAGCAATTAATAGTTTGAGACATTGGATTAGTGTTAGACCATTAATCTAAATATTTAAAATAGTGACAGATGGTGCCAATACAACACACAGTGTGATCCTGCAGGAAGGAGAGCCCAGCTATGGGAGCAACACCAATATTCCATATGTTCAGGTTGGTGGTGAACACTTTAAAGAGAAAATTATCTGGTCCCAACAACAACACAACTGCCACAATTCTACACAAACCAACAAGTTGTCCAACTAGCTCAAGAACCACCCTGTGCCAAATCTCTACGTTTTCAGGCCTTTGTCAGGACACTATTTTCAAACACACAGAAAAATGGCTCCACTGAGCCAAGAGATGTTCCATCTTCTCTCATTTTAAAGATGAGAAAACTCTCACCTTTAAACTCCTGCCCGATTAGCCTTAACCTTATCTGTGTTGATTTAATAGGTCACAGTTTTTGTTTAAATAAGTGGTATCTGATGATTACTTCTAGTGAAAGAAGAAGGGAGAAATATCCAAGCAGCAGCACTCTTCCCCTGCTCTGCTTTTCCCTCCCTTTCCCTGCTCCATGTAAATATGTTGGTTTGTAAATGTTCTGCAAATTTCAGTATGGTTCAAACAACTTTTACGAGACGTTAAGAAAAAACACAACCCCCAACAGTAAAGATGTTATCTTTGGCCACGTGGCTATCAAACACATTACTACTGCTTCCTGTATTAAAGTACGCTTGCTTTAACATTCCTGTACGCCACAAACTCTTCAGTCCTCTAAGACTTCATTTGTCCCACTTTATGGTGACTAACACCAAATTCGAGACCCTTTAATGTAGCCACATTTCCATGAAACTCCCTCTGTGTGGTAACTAACACAGCGGGAGGTCAGTCACTAGCTAAGGACACTCAAGAGCTGTTACAACACCAACATTAATTTTGCTGTTTGTCATACCCTGCTATCAAAGCCTAAAGGATGTTTACAAATCCTATGGACCGTTATGCTCTGTTCGGTTGTACAGATATGCTGGAAGAATGGAGAAAGGAAAGAGAGTAAGTACCAGGATTTGTTCTAGAATAAAAATAAATACAGCTGATAAGGGTATTTAAGTAGAAAGAAATGCACCTAGTCAGCAAGAGAGTGTTGTAACAGTGTTTTAAGCAGAATGTAGAAAAAACCCATACATTTCAAAAAGGAAAAATCATCCAAAATTATTTTTTGCCATTGAGTTATCTAAATAATACTGTCTAATTTTATTTATTTATTTATTTGAAGATGCTTAGCATCCTGTAACTATGGTGACAATCTGCCTTGCTGAGTGCATCTTTGTTAATGTCCCCTTGCTGTAGTAATGCTTCCATCACCATCTGGCAGTAACAATTTTCTTGCTTGAGTGAAAATTCCTCCAAAGTATAAAAATCAGGCCATTTATTTTTAGAGGGCTGACTGCCCCAGCTCCCAGTCAGAACCTCTGTAAATTCAGTCATGTGATTTTGAGATCTTAATGAAGGGGATAAGCAGCAGTGTAAAAAATTATTGTGTTACAAAGCTAATCAGTGGTCCTCTTTCATAGAGAAGGTTTATTTTTCAAACTTTTTCAAGGAGTGATGTTTTAAAAACCACGTACTCCATCTCACTTCCTTTGCTTCACAGAAAATCAGTGGTATTAAGCAGATGGCAAAACGAACTCCATTATTAATAAGACAGGTTCCAAGAATATCGCATGAAGGCTGGGAAACCTTTGGTTTCCATGGTAAATCATTTGACTCTAATACACTTAATAAACATGTTTAACATTCCATACTCAGTGGGTCAAATGGAAATAATGTAATCACAGTTATTAGGTCAAATAAATACGGTAAGAACTCAGAAGAACAGCAAAATACCAAATATGTACTGACATTGAGCCAGGTTGGACAGATACAGAAGCAAGAGTCCTTTCAACCATAGGCCTCCCTCCTGTCTACATTTTGACATTTCAGTAACTCATCTGAATTCTGCTCTAAAGCAGAAAACCATATAATTGCATCACAAGTATAAAATAAGCATTATTTTGCAATTAAAAATAATATAAGTGCTACTAAACATTTAATTAAATTAAACTCCTTTGGCCATGGTTCTATTTTGCATATCTGGTTGTTAAAAGTCAGTCGATTGATAAATGATTTATGTATTAGACATTTTCTTCAAAATTGCCAAAACCAGCCAAATAATCCTTCTGGTTTTGGGGGGAATACAGGTAACCACCAAACTGATGATAGAGCTTAGGATACATTTTCTATTTATTTATGTCTTTGGTGCACACAAAGAGTATAGACCGGACATAAACACGGGACCACTTTTTTCCAGATCACTCATCCAAGCATGTGCCACTTCACAGGTCCAGACCATAAGACCGGAGAGTGCTGTTGTGCTCTGTGCAGCAAACATATAAGACAGGGTCCTTTATATGCAACAATTTGCTTGCTATGTGTGTCATTAACAGACAAACCTCAACATCAGAGTGATTTTTTTTTCCCCTGAAAGTAAATGTTTTCAGAAAAAAAAGGAACTGGCAGTAGCAGCTTAGGCTGGCATTTGGAAACAATGGAGGGAGCAGCATGTAGCTTGACAAGAAACATATTGATGGAAGAAATGTATTGATGGTCACAATGGGAGAGTTGAGAGACTGCAATGACGATTCTGTAGGGTTTGAATGCTTTGTGGAACAGGTATGTTTTAAACTGAGCATATTTAACGTGAACACTTGAGAAAGAATCCGAAAAAAAACCCCAAAATAATGAGTCCTATTCTGCACAGTATCAAATAAGTTGTATTTCTCAGTGAGAACTCCTTAAGTTACCTTAGGGAAATGACTAAACGTCTGGGTATCTTTGATGATTCAACATCTCTCAGGCTTGGGGTCTCAATACACCTACCAAACAGCAATTTTACAAAATCTGGGGGTTTTTTGGTATTACTGCAGGCTTCCCCTCCTTCACAACAGACTATTCTTTATTTTTTTAATGCTTATTGAAGAAATGTGCTACAAATTTATTAAATATGAGATAAATTCTTTTATGAAAGAACTGAGGAGAAAATTCTCTATTAAATGTCTAGGTTTTTTTTTTTTTTTTTAAAGAAGGTTAGCATGTGTAAGACAACTCTGGAAAGGTTAGATAGTCTCTGAGGAAGATCATTACTAATTTCCTGACCAGAAAATACAATGATAGCATGGAGTTCCTTAGGCAAAATGATAAAGCCCAATGTTTCTGTTTTCTTCTTCACAAGGTAAAGAAATCTAACTTTTATTGAGATCATTAATCCCTCTTTGTGTTATAAACTGTTATAAAGCGCATAGTTCTTTTCACTGGGAAAAAAGTCATCTGTTGAAAAGAGAAACATTGCTTTTTCCAGTCTCCTTTATAGGGAAAATTTAATACACATATTTACAATGCAGAAGAAATTATCAAAAAGTCACGTGAACAAAACCCGCAGAACTCTCAGAGCTCCAAATTTCTTGAACTGAGATGTGAAAGTAACAATTTACCACACCCCAGCCATGAGCATGGTGCTAAGACAGGTATCTAGCTCTAGTCAGATGGCTGGGAAGGATCAGCTTCTGATGGGGCCAGTCGCTCTATCGAGCCTGCGTAAGTAGCCTGCAGTAATTGTCCGTATCTTAGGGAGACTAAAGGGAGATGGGCTGAATCGTCACCCTGCTCATTTCTAATGATATTGTGGAGGTCAGACATAGTTTCACAAAAGTCAGGGGTGCTGTAACATGAAGGAAGCAATGGCATGAAGGCATGATTGTTTTTTGAGCAGCATTAGAGTGGAATTCATTTCATAGATTGAAAGAATCACAGAATGATTTGGCTTTCATTGCATATGCACTACAGGTTTGCCTCACCTCAGCCTCAGGAAAGATAATATTTTGGTAATTCTCTTTCCAGCATAAGAAGGCTGATGCTTCTCTTTGGCTGACGTCTATTTTGTTTGGACATCAAGTCCATGACTAACAATTTTCTCTTCACAGTACCTCCAAAATACCATCTCAGTGTTTAACAAGAAAAATCTCTTCTCTTACTACTGCTAATGAGAATTATAAATAGCTTGAAACAGGCAGAAAAAATGGATGAGCATATTTATAATCTTGTTATAATAATTATAGGCTAAAAGATCAAAACTGGAGAACACCAGAAATTATTTTAAAGGCAACAATCATTTTATTCATGGTAAAATAGACATAACACATTTGGCATAAAACAAGAAAATTATAAGCTATGGGTCAAAGAAAAGCCAGCCAAAAGTATACCCCAGCTGCAAAACAAACAGGCGTGAAGATAGAACTACTATTAAACTGATTTGTTATACCTGAATAGCAGTTTTCAGGTACTGAAGCAATTCAAGCTATGCCATCTTTCTAATTTACATTGTAAAAATTCAATATGACTGAAGAACCAGAATGTTATTTTTTAAAATATATTCAACTTCATACTCTAAGTATCTATTCTCAAAACCTACCCTTCAGTATTCTTAAGTGTTGCCTTTTGCTATTTGTAACAGAAAAATTACACAAACCTAGCAAATGGCAGAAAATACACCCACACACCTGCTACTAAGTATCTACTTATGTCCATAGGAAAGCTTTGCTTAAAAAGGTTTGTTGTATTCTTAGCAAATTGACATATCTACTTCATCACATTAGGAGGGTTGTTGCAGACTTTGTTTGTCGGAAACACAGCAAATACAAGACTGACATGCTGCAACATGTATTTTACATTCACAATTCAGCCAGAACAGATACCGGGGTCTTTGCTGCTAACCAGGATTTCTAGGTGCTGCAGAGATACCAAGGACTCCCCAGGATTCCCCAGGTTCCACTATTCCTCTCCACTCCAACTGGTAAGAGAGTCACTATTTCACACCCATTCCCATTAAAATATCTTTCATCCACAGTACCGAAATAAAGATAATATATACCACTATAACCTGGAGGCGGTGGTCACTCCACTATAGGCCAAGAACACCTCTTGAAATTAAAATGGACAACCTTCTAGGCTGTGTGGGGAGAAGGCAGCTATCATATCCATAGGTTTTGTGATGGTTATGCACACAAACCATGATCACATTAAAAAAAAAAAAAAAGAAAAAAAGAAAAGCAATGTCCTCCACACCCAGCTCAAGTAAAACTTAATCCGCAGTAATTATACATCCTTTTGAAACTTTTAAAGTGCCATTTTTCTTGACATCTTAGTAGCCCTGACACTTTCTGTCAAACAGACAGCTCTATTCAATGTGTGTCATGTCCACACAATAAAGTTATCATGAAAATTAATGGTAATGTTATGAACCTCAGAATAAAAGCAATTAACTTTCCTTCCAAATGCCAACAGTACAAAACCTCTATATCTTAATTAGTTCTCTATCATCTTACTTCATATTTTTCTACAACATGCTATTATTATTTAAATAAAATGCACTTTGGGGACTCATTTTCCAGCACGAGGGAGTAGTTTTGCTCCATGTTGACAACCTGAATTTGGGTTTTACACTAGTCTGGGAAGAATCTCTTCACTGAAAGGCTGAACTTCCTTTTAAATGGACCAAGCACAGACAGATCATCCAAACCCCCTTTCTTTCTAGTTTCACAGCAGAAAGAAAAGAATTATCCTGACTATAGGCATCGTGTCAGTCCATAAACAACAACAGCATGCTGAGGATTAAAGTAATCCATTATAACAAGTTCTTCTCTTCACAGGAAAAAAAAAAAAGATTCTATTTTACTGAGTATCAAACAGATAAAGTTTATTCTACCTTTTCCATTTACTTTCTTGACATACAATCTGTGCAGATCAGTTAATGTACAGGATCTGATCCCTAATGTGCTCTTACCAAGAAGAGTGCAGATTCACCACTCTGTTGAGGATTTACTGGGTTTTGTTCTTGCTTTCAACTGAAATGGAAGAGCTTTCTGATCATCATGGCAAATACAAATGCAGCTTTTGTTTCATAATTATCACTGCTATTCAGAACTTGAAAATATGACTTGTTTTTTGCTGTAGCTGTACTACGCAGATCTTAGGGGTGTCATAGAAACTAGGAATGATTCCCTGGGCAGACATGTTCCTTCTCAGTCAATAGTGAACCAACAACCCAGAACAACACTAAGAAAAATTGGTCTAATGAAGATGATATCTTTCTTGAAACAAGTTTTTGACACATCACTTGCTTTTCTCTATTCCTCTTGATAACTGAATTCAATAAAGCATTTTTTCCATAATCTTTGTGCTGCAGCTATGATGCTTTATATATCTGCCTGAAAAACACTGCCAATTTGTACCATTTTAACAAGAGGGCAAAAGTGTGAGCCTTATGACAGAAAAAAAAACCCCAAACCAAAATCAAATTACAACATCTTTTGAACAAATTCTGTGCTTTTGCGTGAAATGTTCAAACGCTACACAACACGGTACTTTGTAAAGTGCTGTCCTACCCTTAGAAATAATACAACTCCTCCGTCTAACAGCAATCTTCCCCTTCATTTTATGAGAAAAATCCCTCTAACCTCCAGACAATCTGTGTTACGCAAGGCTGGGTACCATTCAAACTAATTAAGATTCTGCAACTAGAATTTAAGTTTACAATATTTTGATGAAACGACCCAGAAAACCAGGCAGTTCTCTATCAGCTCTACAGTATTAGCTTTTCAAAGAGATAGCACACTCTACGCCTGTAGTCGATTTTATTTTAAATAGAAGGATGATTACCCTTTCCCCATCACGGCTGTTTTCTCCAAAATCCCACATACATATCCCTGCTAAATACTTTAAAAGATAAAGGATGACTAGAGGACTTCAGATGTCAGGACTTCAGACTCAGTTTAAGTTCAGTCACCTTGTGACCAAGAGTGAGCACAATCTGACCCACTACCTATGTGTCATACATAATATTTCATTTTTATTATTTCTTAGAATGCTTCAGGCAATTAACTAACAAAAACTGGGAAGATGTGTTTTTATAAAAAGCAGCAAATAGCAGTAGAAGGCATCATCATATGACTGAGCACATTCTGTGTTAAGATGGGTAAGCAGGGAGAGACAAAGGAGAAAGGGAAAATTACATACCACTATTTGTGTTTGTTGTAGTCCTCCCTCTTCTTCCACCCTACAAAACAAGATCCCATACAGCAAGCGTTATCTACCTACTAGGAAGCAGGAGGCAAAAAGACTGTCAATCACAGGGGCATTACATACAGTAAACTTCCACCCTTTCTCCCCCTTGTAGTCATTTAAAAAATAGGAAAAAATTTGTAGAATTAGGAAATTTACTGTTATAGAGAAAGTCAGTATAATGTAAAAAGGGGAAAGAGGGAGGAAGATAGGATGTCAGAAAACAAGACTATGACAAACACAATTACTAGTACGTAATTTTACACTTTCATATGTCTTGTCTCCTCCCATCCTACAAAACAAGATTCCATACAACAAGCAGAAGTGGTAAGAAATGAAATTGGGAGATAGGCTCCTCTTAATTGCCAGCCTGAGGAACTCCTCAATCAAAATTATCCAGATTAAGCAATAAGTCTTGTTGATAACAATAGTGGCAAGAACTGTATCAAGGATCAAATCTCAGCTTTGTTTATAACGGACGTTGCTGCCTCAGTCCTCTGGTCTAGAAGATTAAAATGCTTCCAATACACTGCTCATGAACAGGGAAACATCTAAGGTTTTTCTGTACCCAATGGAGTATCTTCACAGCACTAAGCAATGCTTATTTCAAGTATTACTAAAAACTTCCTTTCTCATAGACTAAAACAGAACTCTTCTTCACGTGAGTGTGGTCTAGGTCCGGGAAGATGCAAGTATATCTGATGGCTCTTAAGAAAATCAAGAGGTATAGCAATTCATATATAATGCTGAAAACTGAACGAAAGAAACACACACTACACAAACAACTTCATCTGGAAGTAGTTGGTTCAGAAAAATAAGGATGTCTGACTCCAACGGGTGTTTGTGTAGAAGCAAATGAGAGGGCTCAAAGAAACTCACAAAGAAAAATTTGGAATATCCAGGTTTTGAAATACAGACTATCCTTTCCTTATTGCCTGGCAAGTTGTATCTTGAATACACCAGGTACAGGAACTTCTTCAGCACTAAGAAGTGTTTTTTGATGATCTTACTGGAAAGGGGAATTAACACCCAATAACTTCAGAGATCACTTGATAACAAAACTATCCTAAAATAAGAGAGCTTAGCAGATGTAAAACTGCTTCAATCCTTAAAAATATAAAGAGAAACTGATGATGTAGTTATAAGACAAATATGATGCAATTACTACTAAACAGAGTGAGGTAGGTGAGTCAAAGCTGGTTGTAGGTAAGTTCAAGAAGATTGAAAGAATATCTGTTGAAATACATACTTTGCTGCAAAAGGTTATGTCACTGTTTCTACACACATTTGAATCTCAAAATGTAAGTAGGCAACTAAGCCAAACGGGGAGGAGAGGGGGAGTTAGATAGTCATGCATTAACTGGTCAAATGTTACAAGAGGACAAGCTTTAGAAATGCAGTTTCCTGACACCTTAAACACATGTTTCTTGTAACTGCTAGTTCTGGATTATAAAAGAGCTGTTCTTGAGAAAAACATAAATCACTCCTCTGTATCAGTTCACACAGGAGCTACAGTTCATTCACTAAGCTATAGGAACTGGAATGTAGCTGTCCATTTTGGAATAATTATTACAATATTGGGAAGCTTGCAAACTTTAGAGAGTGATTTTTTTTTTTAAAAAGATCTTTATAAAAATTTTGTCTACACCAGATGCAAAGGCTTCAGCATATGAAGGTTAAAATTCTTCAACTCCTTTTGAACTCTCCTTTAGAACAATTTAATTAAGTCACAGAGAGTAGACAGAGCAAGAGGGAACAGCAGTATGATGGAAGAAGCAAAATCCAAGAAAAGACTGAAAATAAATATTCATCTTCTATAGGCCATTTTTTTCCCCAAGAGTAAACCCAACAGAAGTAAACTTTGAAGGCAGGTCGAAGATCAAATAACCCAATATATATAAAAAATAACCTCAGAGTCAGAGAAACTGTGAGAAAGTAGAAATGTTCTATCAGTCTCAGGGAACAGAGCAATTAAAATAGATGAAAGCAAAATAAATTACCTATTTGCCATGTTGTAGCTACAAAATACTTTATAAAATTCTATTTTCAGGTAGCAAAGAGAAGATACTTGGTGATGACAGCCAAGAATACTGAAAAGCCACAAGTCACAAGAGAACAGGAGAACGCAGCACCAGCAGATGACCCACTGGGTTAGGGAGGACAAGGCAAACTGGATCCCATAGCTACTGCACACAGGGAAGCGATACAGCTACCATGATACCTCTGGCTTCCTAAATATGCCATTCATGGCTGGGTTACCAGAACCAGGCCTTCAAGCAGGCTCAAAGTCAGCATCTTGCTACAGATCCAGAGGATACAACACCTCTGCTGTTGTACCTACAGATCTGTAGGGTACAGATCCAGAGGAGAAAGGATCTCAGGTAGAATTTCCAACAAGGAATATAACCAGGATCTTATACTGGCCGCGTTTCTGGCTTTTTGGCTGTGGAGCCTGTTTTGACCCTACAGCCCCACCCTGAGCTCCAGTCAAGTCTTGCTTACACACATCAGCCACTGAAGACAGAGGACAGCAGGCTTGGATTCCCCATACAAGTTCAAACTCCCCTCCTTCATACACTTTTTATTCAGTGGGAATATCCTAATAGACCTAGCAGTCAGATTACGTCATCATTAAATGCAGTGTGCTGTCAGATACACGGTGCCTGCCCAGATTAATTGGAGTAAAGCCTACACAGCATACATAGTACGGAATACCAAAGGAGGCCCAAATCTCACTGCACAGCGCTGGTAACAAGAGCGTAATGCTCTTAGACCCGTAAACTCTGCATTCAGTCATCTTCATTCCAAATAATACATATGATTTTCTCACCAAAAACATACTAATGGCCATGAAACCCACAGAGAGCACAGTAAGAGATGTCATTCACTTATGCTGCCTGGAAGATCCTTTAGAATGAAAAGTTTGCCAAAAAATTATATAAGCAATTCCTACAGTGCAAAATTTGTTCTTTGGCAAAAATCACCAAAGCACTGATTTTAGTTAAATGTATTTTTACTGAAATGAAATACAGAAATTTTTATCATTCTTTCTCCTACAGAAAAAATGTTTGACCCCAACCAGCTCTACTGAAGTTGCAGAAGCTTTATGGGGTGTGGTGGTTTCCTTATACAAGAGATATAACATTTTGGAAATACCTGTTGAGACACTGTCCTCAATCAAAACCTGAATTGGCCATTCTTTTGGTGGTAAATATCATATCCTAAAGGTTCTTGCAAATTCATCTCAAAATCACTAGAAAGACTTTTTATTTTCTCCGAAGAAAACTATCCCACTTGGGAGTTGTTCTACCGATCTGCAAAACAATTGGTTTTTGGTAAAGTTTTGTATCCATATAAATGTCATTATTTGAACAACAGGTCCCATTGGTCTGAGTAGAAGATGGCCATGATGCTGGATCAGAAGCAGGCAGTGCAGAAACAAAAAGAAAAGAAGCTATTTCTGCAAAAGGGACAGCCTTTTCTAGCTGGGACATGCTCTGTCCAGCAAGTGGTGAATGTACACAGAATAAAGAGTATGGAGTGAATGACTATTAAAAAAGAGAATGACTAAATAATAAGAACAGTTACAAAAAGACCACCTGTTGGGCAGTGGAGATGAAGGACAGCTTTATCTGTTGTAAAGAACACATCAGCTACCAGCATACTTGGGAGGAAAATAAAAAGAAAAAAGCCAAGGAACATACAAGGACTTAAAAAAAGGCTACTGAGGGATCATTTAATGATTTAGCAAGAAAAAAGAAAAATTGGAAATTTCTCCCAAAGTTCTGAAAAGAGACTATGCCCGGCTATATCTGCAGCCTGCATTTTAGTGTGAGCTCAAGCGGAAGACACACACCTGAAAATAACATTCAAATACTGGAACTCCTGGTTTCCTTGGAAGTCTGTTTGGCAAAGGAAGGGAAAAGATTAAAAAAGAGAGAGAGAAAAAAAACAAAACCAATGAATCCCGGGGCATTGAGAAGTAGACTGAGGAAATGAGACAGCTACAACTAACCGACTGTGCTCTGCCAGGATGTCAGTGATATTGGATATTTCTATGACAACATGCAGTGCTCAGAGCTCGTACAATGTAATTTTCCCACTTCTCCAAGAGACAGTGGCAACCTGTGACACATGGGCCAATAATGTCGACAAAAGTTTGAATATGATTTTTTTTTCCCCCTCCACTATCATGTACAGGCATGTACAAAAAGATATATACCTCATGCCTGAACACGTCATTGTGCTTTGGAAGCAAAAGGCTTGGGCTCAGAAGCATAAGTGTTAAGAGAGCCAGTGAACCAAGGTAGCATGCAACTGGATCGTTTATACCTTCCATTATTAAATTTTCTTTCTGTTTCCTCCTTTCAAGTTGGTGGAGACATATTGCTTGTTGTATGGAAAGTTATTTTGTGGCCTAAGAGAAGAAGGGACATATGAAAATAAAATTAAGATGAAATCTGAAAAAATAGGACAGAAAATTTCTTTGGGTGAAGCTCAGCTATCTCTGAAAGATGAGCATAGAGAGCAGTATTGTAATCACCACACAACAGCAGCGTCTTAGATGTTGGAGGTGGAAGAAAGGAAGGAATAAACTACCTACTAGATGAGAGTATGGAGTTCAGTTTTCAGGCCTTTACTCCTACACAGATACTGCTCAAAAAAGTGAAAAAGTACAAATCTACAGTAATGGCAACATTTATTAAATGAAGGAGACCAGACATTTTTCACACATTTCAGATGGGCTTGCAAACAACCTTCACGAGACCACACAATTTTGTTTCTCTAGAGTCTTTTTATTTTTAACTGTTATCCTCATAGTGAAAATAATGGTAAAAAGATTCTAGTCTGGGGATTTATTGTCTGGGTCAATTAGGCTTTTGTACTAGATAGCTCACTATAAATGCACATATTGGAGCATAGAGTAGATATTGGAGCACTGTAGATATTTCATAATTGTTTCAAAAGGAAATTAACCTCCTCTGGCCCAACAGCCTTCCTAGCACAACCAAAGTTATTAGATATGCATGTAACAGCTCACAAATTGCAATACAATTAATAATTATTCTCTATTCACAACAGTTAATCACTCACTGTACTGTAGACAGGCAATGCATCAAGCAAATACCGGCTGTAAAAATGTAGCCATATAATTAAATGAGTTTATTTTATTTATAAATTAGCACCTTTTGCTACCCAAGTTTGCTTCATAAGGAATTACAGTTTGACAATACCATGTTTATTATTTTAAGCCATTTGCACATGAAGACAATTACGTTCAAGGTGCCTTGGCGAAGGAAAGAAGATAGCATGAATTCCTTAGGATATAAACACTGTAGTTAAGTGCAGGTCTGATGGGATATGATTATGGGGACTGCAAGGAACACCAGAAACTCAGAGGAAAAAAAAAAAGTTATTTATATTACTCTACCAGGCTTATCCAAGAAATACTAGAATAACATCATATTACAACTGACCTCTGTTATAGTTGCTGCACGGAAACATTTGAGAGATGCTTCCTCAAGGAAGGATGTCATTCCTCAGTTGTATGAAAGCTAGAGCACGTGAATCAACTTTGCTCTCAGTTTTTACAGCGCAGAGTGGGTTTCTGGACTATAACTGGGCCTCTGTGGTACTACTGCAGTTTAAGTAACAGGTCTAACTATACAATCTCTGTGCAAAGCTATTCAGTT
Source organism: Fulmarus glacialis (assembly GCF_000690835.1). NCBI lineage: Eukaryota > Metazoa > Chordata > Aves > Procellariiformes > Procellariidae > Fulmarus > Fulmarus glacialis. Next base: position 21,366 of record NW_009218701.1, read on the forward strand.
GTGGCTGTTTGTCCATCATTTCCTTGAAAAGACTACTTGCTTCTTTAATTTTGCCTCAAGATAAAGACACTTATTTGTAATATATTGAGTTGCTGGCCATATAAACATACTTTTTTTGTTTGAGAATACACAACGAATGATACACTTTCTAATGTAAAACAGCAATCTAAGTGTGAATCTGATACGATGATACTAAAAAAACCCCAAACTTCAGTGAATAGCATACAATGGGCATCACGAAAGACAGAGGAGAAAATCCTCTAGAAAACAGATGCAAAAACTTTTATAAAAGAGAAAAGCAGGAAGACTGTTTAGATTGGACGTTAGGAAAAATTTCTTTACTGAAAGAGTGGTCAGGCCTTGGAACAGGCTGCCCAGGGAAGTAGTGGTGTCACCATCCCTGGAAGTATTTAAAAGACATGTAGATGAGGCGCTTAGGGACATGGTTTAGTGGGCATGGTAGTGTTGGGTTGACGGTTGGACTTGATGATCTTAGAGGTCTTTTCCAACCTTAATGATTCTATGATTCTATGATTCTATGATTCTATGTGATGAGAAGATAAATTCTACATGTAGGTTTTACGTGAAAGTCAAGAAGGGTGATGACAAGATACTTAACTTGGAGGAGAAGGTGTGATTCCCAACTATATAAGCTGAACCCCCATATGAACAGCGTGAGGAAGCACACTTGGAGGAGAGAAAAAGAACATTATGGAGAGATGGAAAAGAATTGGACACAACAGAATAAGAGAAAGTAAGAGAGTGTGTGTGTGTGCATGTGTGTGTGTGAGGGGGAGACTGACATCAGAAGAAATGAAAATAGAAGATAATTAACAGAGGAGGGAAGCAGACATTTAAAAGAGCTGAAAATAGATTTTAAGAAAGTATAATTAGTCTTAAAAAGGAGAAATACATGAAAGAAACATCCACACAGTGGAGTGCAGGTAGATAAATGACACTTCAGCATCTTTCTAGAAACCTCCATATTTCTGTAGGTCTCAACAGCACACTATTCTGACTGCCTAAAATAATTTTTAGAACCTATAAAAATTATACAATACATCTATGTGTTTAGACACAGCATTTAAATGCCTAAGGTTGTAGAACTGCATTTGAATACTGAGGTCTTTTTGTACGCTACGATAATTCACTCTAACATGTAACCACTGGACTGTTTTTAAAACTTGTACCTCCCCAAGCATTAGAATAGGAGCTAAGTTGACTAACATCATTTGTAGAAGTGTTGAATATATCCCCACGGTGCATTGCTTATTAACTTTTTCCTTAAAGAATATTATGTGCTAAAGCACTAAGAGCACATTATGCTGGGCTGTAACAGCTTGAATCCAGGGCTGGCTTTTTGTCCAGTCTGCATATCAGACAGCTGTTGAGTGGTACCTAACTTGCATCAGCAATTACTATGGGTCCAGCACATTGTACAGAATGACAAATGTCTTGTTTACTTCCTAATCTATTTATTTTTTTAAAAGTCTTGGTTCTTCTACTGAAAAATCTCAAGAATGGGCTCAAAAGGAAAGAAAAATAAACTGCACACTCCATGGAAAATGAAGTACCTACCTGTCTCCTGTACCTTTTAAAGCCCCTTCTTTTTACAGTATGACTCACCCTTCGTAAGTTGTAACTTGCCACATAAGACTAGTGATTACAGACTAGATTTGCGCACATTCACTTGGTCCTGTTATAGCTCTCCAATGAGTGAATAAATGAATACTGAGCTATCTCCTCTACGTGCTAGCCTCAGAAAGAGCCATTAAGAAATGCTTTGTAGATGATTTTTCTAATTGCCCAGCTTCCACTCAGGTACCTAAAAAAGATTTTCCAAAATGCTTAGCAACTGACGTATTTAGCATCTTCAAAAAAGCTGACGTCTTATCTTGATAGCTAGATAAGATTGGAATATCTTGCTGGTGTTTTAGAAGAAGAAAAATATAGTTTAGGAAACCCAATCTTCTTCCACTGACACCAAGTGAAAAATACCTTAATGCTACTGGATTTAATTTGGACATTAAACATGTTTTCCAGCATGATGTCCAGCTCTGCGAACATGTTGAGTGGAAAAATGATACAGCCTGCTACACACCATCTTAACTTTTGTGAAATAATAAGGAAGGACAGTATAAGACGTGATCAAATTAAGATACAAGGCAAGAATCTGCTCACTTAAATATATTCAGAGCTACTAAAAAAGAAAGTATATTTACCAAGTGAATAAAACACAATAGTTCCTAATACGTACAACAAAAGACTCATCTGGGTTAAATACTTTATTACTCTAGACTGATTGAAGATTTTAATTTCCTAACCAGCTGTCCTTCAAAACAGTATAATTTAATCTGGCTTCACACCCCATTATCGGATTTTTCACAGAAAAAAATTTGAATGGATTTCCACCTCAAAGAGTCTTAAAATTTCTTGACAAGTAAGGCAAACACAACAAAATTTGATTTCAAATCAGTCAACATAGCAATCATACACATGATAAACTTGCTGCAGCAAAGCTGCCCAGAGGCAGGCTATCATTCCCACAAATGAACCCCAAGATGTATGCAATCCTCCCTGCCCTGTAGCGCTGCTCCCCTTAAACCTGCCCATCATTAGGCAACGGACGACATCTGTAAACACCTGGGAATGGCAGAGTCCAGCGCGCCCACGCGTGTGCGGTGTGTGCTTTCTCTCTTACTTCTCATGTATGAACATTGTTTATATACCAGGGAACACCAACAGACAGCCAGATGATGTGTAGCAGTATAGGAATGCTTGTCATGAGTTTCTGAAACCAGCAGTGTCTCCTCCCATTCTCTTTGTGGAGTTTCCTCAGAGGAGCAGAGGACAGACGTTTTTTAAGGATGACAGGAATCTCCATTCCTGACTCTGTAATAGCTGACAGCCAGGGAAATCCCAGGCCACACAATCCACAGCCTCCTTCAAATTTCTGCAGGTGACTGATACTCAATCAGCCAGGGAAAAATCCATTACTCTGCTCAAATGTTCAGGTTTCTGATGTTATCCCAAGAACATTTTGGAATATTCTGACCATGGCAAGGACTCAAAATTGGATTTAATCCAGCATTGTGCAATCACCAGAGGGGAAAATTAATCCCTGAACAAAGACAGTGCCACGCCGTCCAAGGGAAGCACTCTGGGCGCTGTCTGGAAGAGGATATGCATTTCTTAGCTCAAGGAGTCAGGTCCTGCAAACTGAAGAGCTCCCTGCAAAATCTAAAGGACTCTCAGCGCTTCTCAAGATAACATGAGTTGCTGGAGTTCAATTTAAAGAAACCTCTGAGAGTCTTAGCTGGTTTAGAAAATAACATCACCAGTTCTGTTTTAACATTTGCTTCTCAAAAGATGTAAAGCAACCTGAAAAAAAAAAATTATACCACCTAAAAAAGGAACATGCCTAATTTAATAACATCGACATCTCAGTCACATGGGCTGGAATATTTTAGCTAAAAAAAATCAGAAGTCAAATGTGTTCCAGTTTATAGACGATTAAAAACACAAAAGATAAATATTGTGCAAATAAATACAAATGAACACTTTTCTTCTTTGAGTGATCTGATTGTGGTCAACCAACTATACACATCCATAGGAACTAGGAATTTATTTTTGTAACCTGAAGGCACACCACATCCAACACTTCAACTTAGGAGAAGAGTAATATCATCACTGAAGAACAGCTGAGAATTTTAGCTAACATCTTACACGCTACATCTCACCACCACCCCCCCACCCCCC
>NW_009218701.1:25155-25402 GCF_000690835.1 Fulmarus glacialis
GAACCTCTTCTGTACTTACACATATGCAAGGAGTTGTACTAGGATATAGGTTGCTGTAGGTTCATATTACAAATCATCACATGGATGGATATTCAGTATGTATCATCACGGTTAACACGTAATTATTAAGAAAATCAAAAGGTGGCAGACCACACAGTTATGAAAAAGATTGTATCCAGATTTTAGGGATTTAATTATTATACTCAACTGCAAATTTAAGACGATAAATGAACTAGTTTTTTTTCTG
>NW_009218701.1:25436-30847 GCF_000690835.1 Fulmarus glacialis
ACAGGCCACAGCTTCAGCACATTCTCTTGATTTAAGCACTTTTAATAATGCAGTGTAAAATACAGTTACATTATTCTGTTGTAAACTACTATTTTTGGCTCTGGAAAACAGAAAGCTTCCAAATTCTACCCAGTTAGTAATTTTTCACTAAGTTCTAGATGAAATTAAGATTTCCAAATTTTATTGACACTTTCTCATATTGCTAGGAAATTCTTTGATAACTATTAAGGATAAAAAATAAATTAAAATAAAATAGAAAAAAAAAAGCAATAAGATCTTCCTCTGTCCTGGCATTAGCTGGCAGCAGGAAGAGTGACAAATCAGCTGTTCCTGAATTGAGACAAGAGGAAATCAGCTGTTATTGACATAGGGGGACGATGCTGCCACACTTCAAGGCAACTGCGTGTCCAAGAACGCTAAATCTTCTGGACACAGTGTCCCCACATCGGACTAACTCAGCCCACTGTGAAGCTACCACATGTTAAGTCACTTGAAGCATGTGAATACAACTTCTTCAGCCTTATAAAGCTTCTTATATGGGATTTCTGAAGCCAGTAGGACTTCAGCAGCTTGTCAGATAATAACTTTTTTTTAATTAACAATCAGGAGAACTTGCTGTATTTGAAGAATTTGACTATTGGCCATGTTTCTCACTGTGCTAAGGACGCTTTACGGAGCAATGCCAAGTATTCACAAAATGTTTTCTTTTGCACATACAGCTTCAGCTTTCATAATTGCTCTCTCCCTCAGTTCTTGGGCTTGAATTCATCCCAGCAAGATACTCTCTTTAAGAAAATATACTGAAACGAAGACTGGAAGTGATACCTGCTTATATTTTCATTCAAAGCACCTCTCAACCCCCACCCCCAAAAAATCCCGACTAAATAATACCTAGAAGAGTGGATTACTTTATTATCTGTAAAATTCTTCCTGTTGATTGAGGCTGAAAGAATACTTCTTGCTTTGTTACTACGAAAAGCAAAAATACAAGGCCTTTAATGAAGCTTCAAATATATATATTTTTACTATAGAGTGAATCAGTTTACTACGGAGTGAAATTACCCAGATGATAAAAATTTACTATTCTCAGAATAAAGGGAAAAAATATTTAGTTATTCATTCTGGTCAAAACATATGATACAAACAAGACATATCTACAGTTACACTATCACCACTCACATGAAAAATAGCAATCAGAAGAAAATAGAAGAAATTGAAATTTTTCTTCTCATAAGAACATTTACTTTATACACTATAAAGACTTCCTACTGGGCAAATTCCAAAATAGATATCAAGTGTCCACCATCCAAAATCATTTGAGGGAAAAGACACAAAAAATGAACTGGTTTCCAGTTATCATCTCTGACATTATGAGGAGGTAAGAGTCCAAGGGGTACAACAGGTCAGACACATTTCTGCTCAGCATTTCTGCCACTCCTGAGCATCCTCCAGAATACAAAATGATTAAACACTATTAATCAGGGTATATTTTGCATTCCTGTAAAGTCCTTAAAAGCCTCCAAAACCTGGTATGAACCCGCTGCCTTGCAGCTGGGGAGACCACAGTCTAGAACCACCTTCACAGAAAAAGGCATCTGAGTGCTCCTTGTCCTCCAGAGCTTCAGTGGTTCTTTGCCCATACCTCTCCTTTACTCTCCTTATAGACCAGCAGTTATCAGAGGGTTTAGCCCACCCTGCACTTTGTCCTGATGCTACTTAGGGTCAGGCAATGAATCAGCAAGTGGCACTAGGACAACAGAAGTCAGACCCACCAGTGTCAGCCAAATCTGGGGTCCTGGCCACAGCTGTCACGCACATCACTATCACGATTTTCCCCCTCCACAGCGATGAATAGTAATCTTTGTTAACAAGTATTTGTTGACTGTTAACAAATGGTACAAGACAAATGACATATTAAAGCTCTTTACTCAGTTTTCGCTGTTTTTTTTGCAATGGGGAAAGGGTATGACTGTTGCCCTTTTTGCTGTCTTCATAACCCCCTTGCCTTTCGTCCTTCCATCTTTTTATAGTTTTTCCAACTTCTTTTTTAAGCCCTACCACCTATTTCTTATTCCCCTTTCTCCCCTTCAACAGACGTGGTTTTTTCAGTCTCTAAATCTCTCCTAGAAACCAGAGCTAGGAAGGCAAATCTGAAGATGCCCAGCAATCTCAGTCAAAAATATCAGCACTAAATTGCCACCTTTGCCCCACAAAAAGACTTTGCAGAGGACATTCATGTTCAAGCAAAATATTTAAGATAGATATCATTGCAGAGACAGCACACATGCTTTTTGTTTTGGGTTGTAACTGTATGTTGCACCCTGTGATGAATGGTTGGAAGCCTGAACACTTGTATTAAAAACAAACAAACAAAAAATTTGAAGCTTTGTTTTTAAATGAAAATCAACAAAGAGTTTAGTTACTCTTCCAGAAAACAAGAATTTGATTTTGTTAAAAAATTGATATTTCAAAAGTATGTGATCTTTTAAACTTTCATTCAGGATAAAATTAAAACAGAATTGGCTGAAAAAAATATGAATACAAATTACGGAGGAGAAAATGAATTGTGGAAGAAAAAAACCACCTTTCAAATATCAGACTAGTGATATTGTAGAACATCTTACTCAGAAGAGTAGTGGAGAAGAAGAAAAAATATCCGTTTCTGACATGGAACAATTAAAAAATGGATAGCTATGCTGCCTGTAATAATAAGAGGGCAGAACTCTGTATAAGTCCCTCAGTCATTGTATTCTCAAATTCCTGACAGCTATGTCCAAACAAAATGATTCTCCATGACTCCAGTAAAGTCAACATAAAATTTAAATTTGGCAAATAATATAGGAAATGAAAAAAAAGTGAAAGTTGTGATAAATTTTTTAAGATTAATGAGGGGGAAGAAAGTGCAGGAAGATAATTATAACAGAGCTATTTCTTCCAGTTACTCGTATGCAGCAGGAACATGAAAAGGCAGGAGGTTAATTACACTCTGTAAATAATGTTTTCAAGAGAACAGCTTTGGTAAGTGTAATAGGTTCTCTGGAATTGCAACCATTATTTATTGCAACCACCTGTCCAGAAATACATATTAGCTGCAGTATCTATGGAGGAAGCGATACATACCATATTTTAAACAGAAGTCTCAATTCCGAGATAATATCAACAATTCCCATGTGCAATTTTATCTATATTTCTAAGTTTCCCCACCTTCAGTTTTGTGACTCAATATTATTATTCCTTTTAGCGTTACAGTGTGAAACATTTCAAATGCATTACAGCATTTCAGAAAACCACGACACCCAGCTACTCCCCACAATGACTGAAAGCATCGTGGCACACAGCAGTAAATCACTGTTTGTCTTCCACAGTAATCACGTCATTTATATGCCATTTATGTGGAGTTTTGTAGTATCATTCAGAAGAGCACTATAAGCAATATTATAACTTCAGCACTGCCAGCATGATGCTTACATTTTCATGTCAACTGACGTTTTTCCCTCTGAGAAGTAGAGATATGGTTCCTGATATCAGATAAATTTGGAAACACCAAAATAAAAGCACTGTGGACAACACCGTTTGGAATAAATCACTCTTATCTGGACAGGGAAGTGCCAATGATAAATCCAAGAGAATAGAAATGACTCTCCAGTCTCTTCTTTGGCTGCAGCTACCCAACTCCGTACGCCCCCTCGCCCGGTGTCTTTGCTCAGGAAACAGGGAGAAGACGACCGCACGCAAGTAACAGAAGACTTGCACATTACGATGGTGAAAAAACACAAGCCATGTCACAAGCCAAATTTCTATATGTAAATATACATACCTTTTTATCCACTAATCTATGGAATTTAGCGCCTCAGACTTCTGCCTTGCTGCATATACAGTACAAGATTACATGGGATAGTTTTGATTCATCTACTTTAACACTGGAGCAAAAATTGAGAGATGATGCTTTACATATTTAAGAGGATTAATTTCAGGTAATAAAGCTTTGGAACAACCTCAGAGCAAGTTATTAAATAGAAATGATGGAGCATTTTTAGAAAAACTATAAAAAGCTTGTTACAAATGCATGTGATCCTGTTTTCTTTCATGTATTTGAACTATTATACAGTTAAACAGTTCATTTAAATGTATATAGTGCTGAATGAAGAAAACTTAGAGTAATTCAAGCTTGCATTTACTTATCTCTGTACAATAATACGTGAAATAAGCAGAAGGAAGAGAAAAATCAGAGAGGCCAATCTCCTGTAGGTCATACAGTCATGCAGCTACTATGAGAAGCCACAGAAAGCACTTTATCCATTAATCTATGGAATAAAGCCAGATTACTTTCATGAAAATACAACGCTGAATATAAAAAAATCCTGTGCAGTTGTATGTGAAAAAAATACCCTTTAGGTATACAGAAAACAGAGAAAAGGAATGGATGAAATCGTAGGAAAGAAACACGGTTAAGGGCAAAAATCCCAGAAAACACCTAATGAAAAAAAAAACCAGTTTTGTTTTGTTTTTTATTAGTGGTAAAATCATATTATTTTTATATGTTCTATAAGCATCTATAAATATTTTTATATGTTCTATAAATGTAAATATCTGCAAATACCATCATGGGACCAGTCCTCAAAACCAGGTTGTTCCTATGTTTTCAAAAGTTTCATAGGTTTTTGTCTTTTCAAAAATAACCTTATAGGTGATACTTAAAAATGAGTATTTTGCAATTTAAAAAAAAAAAAAATATGTATTTTACTGGCTGGTCTGAGTGTGCGTGTAAGAGAAAGCACATTGTCCTTTATGTACTTAGGGCATATAGAGTATAATGGCCTTTTTACTGCTGAAAACGTTATGCTGTTCTGGAAGCCCATGCTCTTGACAGTGTATATGGCTGCTTGCACCAAAAATGCCTCTAACTCCTAACTTTTCTTATATTGTGTCCCAACTGCTTTTTGGCAAAGTGAGAGGAAAAAACACAACAAGAAGTAAAAATTATTTTTATCCATAATTTGTTTCAGACCTCTAAAATCTTTTCACAAGGTTGGATGGACCCAGCACACAACTGGCAGCCTTAACAAGAAAAGGTACTACAAAGGAGAGATATCTTGGTTAAATCCCTTGTCTTTGGACAAGTTCAACAGACGGAGGCTTGTTGAGGTTTAGCAGAATGTATCTATAACCTCTGGGTGGACCCGGAAAAAGAAGTCTTGGATACTTTAGAAACCAATAATTATTTATCTGCAGTATTATTAGAAACTTAAAACATTTGAGAAGGGTAGACTGTAATGATTTTTTTTTTTTAATATAGGTGAACCCACATGTTTGCACCAATACAAGTGTCGTGGTTTAATCCCAGCCGGCAACTAAGCACCGCACAACCACTCGCTCACTCCCCCCAATGGGATGGAGGAGAGAATCGGACG
>NW_009218701.1:30857-51883 GCF_000690835.1 Fulmarus glacialis
AAAACTTGTGGGTTGAGATAAAGACAGTTTAATAGGGAAAGCAAAAGTCGTGCACGCAAGCAAAGCAAACCAAGGAATTCATTCACTCCTTCCCATCGGCAGGCAGGTGTTTAGCCATCTCCAGGAAAGCAGGGCTCCATCACGCGTAACGGTTACTTGGGAAGACAAATGCCATCACTCCAAACTTCCCCCCCTTCCTTCTTCTTCCCCCAGCTTTATACGCTGAGCATGACGTCATATGGTATGGAATACCCCGTTGGCCAGCTGGGTCAGCTGTACTGGCTATGATCCCTCCCAGCTTCTTGTGCACCTGGCAGAGCACAGGAAGCTGAAAAGTCCTTGACTAGTGAAAGCACTACCTAGCAATGACTAAAACATCAGTGTGTTATCAACATTCTTCTCATACTGAATCCAAAACACAGCACTATAGCAGCTACTGGGAAGAAAATTCTCTATCCCAGCTGAAACCAGGACAAGAAGAATCAGATTTCTGGCAAAAAACTTTGTTTTTAATCTTCTGAGATGTAATGGACAAAACAAAGAACACTATCTATTGAAGACAAGCATTCGCCCAAAGAAACAAACCAACCAACCAACTTTCAGATGCTGTGTTAGAGCAAAAGCACAGCAGACTTGTAATCCTAACTTATATCTTTGATTTACTTGTCAAATGGCATCTACATAATGTAGAAACATTCAGAAGTTAAACGTAATCAAAAAAAAAAAGCATTTGCAACTAGTTTCTGGATGTACCTTTGGGAATTGCAAACTTTTTTATCAGCTGTTGGCTCATAAGAACAATTATTTGCAATAGCAGATGGTTCAGCATTTTTTCCCGTAAAGAATTCCTGAAATAATGTGAGTGATAAAATTAAGATCATAGTCCACTGAACACGCTTACAGCTTTCTTCAAAGCATCATCTCCACCAAACCGCTATGATTCAGGTGAGGTGTGTGTTGGGGGAAGCTACCCAACAAAATAATGAAACAAAGCACCCACACTGCCTCCTCTATGTCGCTTCACCATCTTTTTGTTATTTTCCACACTTTGGCCCACTCATCTGAATTTGCTCCAACAGTGATGCTTGATTTTATCACTAAAAACAAAAATTGAAATTCTTCTAGATAATTTTGAACAAAAAGCATAAATAAAACTAAAGGAGTTACTCAACAAGCTGTTCTGTTTTTTCTAAATGCACCAGGAGAATAAAAAAAAACCCCAAAATACCCTAAGGCAATGGTTGCACCTTTCCAATTACATTTACAAAATGTTATGACACCAAGACAGCTCTGAGAAAGATTCAATAATCTGGAACACAAGACATATTATTGATACTACCGTAAAGCTGAAACAATCCTGACCAATACATACCAGGGCTGTTAAAAAAGAAATAAAACTCACCAGCACTCCTTTTTATTTACTTACAGTTGAAGAAATGTAATTTGGACATAAAAACAAGGACCCCACCATATACTCGTAGAAACCAGTAAATTGTAAGATCAGCTATTTTCAGGTTATTAAGTAATATATAACACCTACTGCTGAAACTTACTGCTGAATCATTTAGAAATACAAAACAAAACTATTGGCTAGACAGTCCACATAAAACAAAGGCCTTCAAAAATATATCAAAAAACAGAAAGATCTTGAACATTCAAAGGCAAAATGGAATTTTCTTTGTATAATCTTCTGTTTTCTTCCTATATACAGATTAATTAACACAAATTCTGTTAATCTAGCTAATGCATCATTGGATTAACTTGGATGCAAGTAATCGTATCTGCTTAACTTCACAAGTTTTCAAGGTGTATTCAGTGCATCACAGTTATTTATTTCCATAATGCTTCATTCTTTTCATATTATTTCATTTTTTTTTTACTTCAGCTTGTGCTGAAACAAGTAATTAGAATAATAATGCAAAATACTAATACAAAAAATCCAGTTGCTATTAGACGACTGAGACATACCATATTTGAAGACTTGAAACCAAGCATCACTAATTATCACAGAAGTTTTTTCTCCTGCTAACAAGGGAAAAATAAATCAGATACGGGAGAGCTATCTGAAACGAGAGTAATGTGAAGAACATATGAAGGACACAAAATTAGAAGGCACAAGGCTCAGAGTTCCAGTCTCTGTTTATTTGCCTTTTGTTATATATTTTGTGTCATTTTTAGGACTCATAAAGGAAAGGGTTGATAGGTTTGGGGTGGGGGGTCAGGAAGCCTGCAGCTTTATATAGACAATCCAGGTGAAGACAAGTATGTTCAGATCCCAAAGACAGGTGGTAAATAATGGTGGTAAATAATGGAGGCAACTTTTTTTTGTTGTTATCTCTTCGTTTCGTATGATTAAAAATTGGAACAGGACACTGAAGAAAATGCAAAAAGGCTAAAATGTGAAGAGAAAACAAGATTAAAATGAAAACTAATGTGATGTTCTCTTTTGTTTTTCTGGTGATGAAGAACAGTTATTACTTTAAATGAGGGGTAAGAAAAAGACTAACATCTTTCAAGACTTGGATTTAGTTTATCCTCTAGATGAAATTAAGTCACAGGCTTTCTGTTGTTCAGATGCTGAATCACATACCGCCACGGATTTGTTGTTTTATACACATGCATGTTCATCTTTCATTACTCTAGCTTCTTTGTCACAAGTGTTAGGACAACTTGAATTCCCTGCTTGGATAACCACCAATTACTCACTGAATTTGTTATATCATACAAGAGTAAAAAGGAATTAACAGGACAAAATGAATATGACCTTCTTTGAACAGTTCTGATCTCTTATTCCAACTACAAATTCCAATATTTTCATGAAACAACTTTAATAAATAAAAAATATATATAGGAGAAGAAATAGGCGTGAAGATGGCTATGTCAGATTCAGGTTTTGTTTTGTTTTGTCCTTTTTATAAAGCTTACATAAATCAGATTTGATGTTAAGATCATCAAAGGGAGTTGATGGGGAATGAAAAAAAATTGATGAAGTCTTACATGTTTATTCACCATAAACTGACTTGCAAAATACTAGTCTGCTATGACAAATTTCCATTCCTCATTATTATTATTTTTCTTTAAACTATTTTGGCTCCTGCTCAGAAACGTTAATTGAAATTAGGAGCTTTCTCCACTTCCTGCATATTTCACTTAATGATCTAAGAGCAGCTCATCAGCAATTCTTCCATGCAGTGCAGGGTGATATTGTCTTCTTTTTTTTAAAAAAAAAAAAAAAAAAGACCAGATGTGAAAAGATGTCAAAATAATGATTTGCCAAATTCAAACATTTGGCTGGAACACATTTGTCACTTTTCACAAGAATGGATTTTTTTTTTTTTTTAAGTGGGAAAAGGAAAGAAAAAAAGGAGGAAAAAGAAAGCCTAGAGAAGTAATACTTAAATAACATCCCCAGCAAGGGCAACACTTGGAATGCGGAGACCCCATTTAAGATCCACTTGCTGCAAAACTTAACAGGAGGTACTTTTTAACCTTGGTGTCCATACCCCAGTAAATGTTGATTATTAGGCTCCTTATGGTCCAAAGACTAAATATAGTAAAATGGAAAAAAAATGCAGTCATGCCTTAACTGGAAGATTAGCTATTCTGTGATGGATGCACATGCCCATCAGCTCATCTCCAAACATTCAGTCCTGCTGCAGAACAGAATGCATTTAAATTCAGACATGTCCTATGGACAGGGAAACTACCCCTCCCAACTCTTCCTACATACCACTTTTACTACAAAGAATTTTATATCAAAGATGATCAAAGGACTGGGAAGCCTGCCATATGAAGAAAGGCTGAGAGAACTGGGTTTGTTCAACCTTGAGAAAAGAAGGCTTAGGGGAGACCTTATCAACATGTTCCAGTATTTAAAGGGTGGCTACAAAGAAGATGGAGACTCCCTTTTTACAAGGAGTCGCATGGAAAAGACGAAGGGTAATGGCTACAAGTTACTCCTGGGGAGATTCTGATTGGACACAAGAGGAAAATTTTTCACAATGAGAACAATCAGCTGTTGGAATAATCTCCCCAGGGAAGTGGTGGATTCCCCAACTGGACACTTTTAAGGTTCAGCTGGACAGGGTGCTGGGCCATCTTGTCTCGACCGTGCTTTTGCCAAGGAAGGTTGGACGAGATGATCCTTGACGTGCCTTCCAGCCTGGTATTCTATGATTCTATGATATCTTTTCTTTTATAGAGTGACATTAAAAATGCCACACATCACGCAATAAACTACAAAAAAGCATCACATTTAAAGTGTACTCAGACTCCACTTAAACATACATCCCACTTCTTAACATTTTAATTTGCAACAAATATTTGTAATTAAAATTACTGTAAAATAAGCAGAATGACATTACTCAACAAAAGTCAAAGTATGATTCACCACACGATACTGTTTTCCATAGCAACTGCTGAAAAAAAAATATTATTACACATGCACACTCATACATACATGTATACTCATAAAAGGAAAGCTAATCCTCTATTGTTTCCTAATGATGCAGCCAAAAATCTAGGCCATAGAAAATGAAATTTAAGAAGATCTGCTTAGAGTGGATAGCTAGTTTTCCTTTTTCTTGGGGGAGTGGAGTGGTGTTTGTGATTTTTCTTTTAAAGAAAATGAAGAAGCATTATTCAGATCCAGCAAACGGTTGATACTGGACAATTTTCAGCATCTTAATTAAGTTTTACTTGGAAGTGTTACATAAACTAGGATTCCTCAGCCTCGACAACAATACTATGGTGGGTGGGGAGCATAAGAGTTTTCTGTAAACTCAGAAGTGCCATAGAGAAGGTAAAAAGAGAGCAAGTGTACAAGAACTATGACACCAAATGAAGCTGGGAAAGGGCAGCTATGAAAGAAACAAAATGCAGTGGTCAAGCTCTTTGTCACTGGATACTGTAGATGAATCAAGGCATAAACAGGCTGCAAAACTGATTTGTCCAGTTCTCAGAGAAAAATTCTGAGTCAAATTAAATCAAAATATACTGCCTCTGACTCTGGAAGCCCCTAAACTGCCTGTCACTGGAAAATGACTTTCTGGAAAAAGTATCCCTTCCTGCCCACCCTGTTCTTATTGTTCCCCAAATACCTATTATTGAGTGATGGCAAACAGAGCTAGGTGGACCTTTGGTTTGAACAGGCAGAGTAATTTTAACGCTGTTACATATAACTGCCTGCATCCTTGCCTTTAGATAACCATAATCATTCCCAAAGAAGCAAATGCCCGACATACCATCCAGGAAAAAAAGCGAGCACAGCTCTGGCCTGAGCAGAAGCCATCACCGCGCCGCAAGGCACGAGCCTGGGTGCCACGTGTGGCAGCAGGGAGGCAGAGGGGACCTCAGCCTGCCTCTCCCTCCTCCTCGCAGCACGAATCTGGACCAGGCAGCGCCCAGACCACGCATGAAGAACAGTCATGCTCCCACAGTGTGCCAGCGACGATCGTCCTTCAGTTGATCATATGCCAATATATTTTCAAGGTCCATCGCGAACCCGTTCACAAGAGGTATTTGCTTTAGAACAGCAAAAGTCAGTGTTGCTTTTAGCAACATGAGGTCAGCTCGATAGAAAGAACCAAATACAAATAAACTTGTGACAAAGCATACAAGTAACACTACGAAAACATGAGATGCACATCACTGTGCGTACATACTATTGGCCAGCACACTGAACCAAAACCTGCCGCAAACCCTGGAAGGATCCAAACAGCCTGAAATGAGCTATGGAGGAAGGTCTGCATACGGAGAGCTTTGCAGCACTCCCCGAACGGTCGGCTGCAGATGTTTCTCTTCTCCCAGAAAACAGGACAATGAACAAAAAAAACCCAACAAAACCATACTAAGACGACAAAACCTGATCAAAATACTATACAATGAGGTGCTTGAAATATGGTATTTTTAAACGAGCAGATTTGATTTGAGTTAGTATTCCTTTAAACCACTTACTGCATGCTAGTAGAAATTTAGATGATTAATATAGCTTGGTATTAATACTCAAAGCACTAAATATGCTCTACAACAATTTGGTTTAAAGAAACGTACAAGTTCCAGAAGGTGAGGGTGCAAACTGTGGAACACATTCTAAAATAAAATAAACAACAGAGGGAGGAAGCAAATGCCTTCTAACAAAATCACCGTATTTTTAAACCAGTCCCGGTTTTGGGTCTTTTACATACGTATTTAATTTTTCTCATTTGGTAGAGAAAATACAACACTCTCTTATCAATCGTTCACATTTCTAGGCTCAATTTCCCTATGGCATATAGCTCATTAGGAAATGTATTAATATTAAATTATCTTTTTCTTCGAGTACGTCCTGCCATTAAGTAGGGGATTATTACTGCCTTATAAATATATACTACTTTATCACCAGAAAACCTAGAATTGGTTAACCATAAAGGAATACTATTTCTCTTTTTTCAACTGTCAGTTTGCAGTGGAGGCCTTACTGCTGACACTTAAACGTTTATCCTCATTGCTTACAAATACGCGCTCTCAGCTTTTTAAATAAACAGCATGACTATTCTGTGTCGCCGTGATGGACTTCTTCATCAGGAAAAGAGAGAAATACAAGAAATTGGTAATATTGAAATCTGGCAACTTTTTTTTATTCCCTTAAGAATTTGACATCGAGCACTATTTGAATTTAAATATTACAGCTGTTCCTTTAAACTTGCTGCAGGCTGGTATTAGTTATGACCACAGGCTGCTGTAACACAGTAAGGTTTCATGAGAAAACTCTGGTGCTTGCACAATTTATTCTGTCGGGACAGTGAAATACTTCGGTGTCCATTAGAGGAAGTTTCAGGTGAAGCTTGGCAGCCAGGGTGACAGAGGATACCGATATGTCACTGGAGACATATCAGGGCCCTGGACATTGCAGGGAGCAGATACTCATGCAGATTTTTTACCGGTACACGGAAGTAATTGTACTATTGCACTATTTTTGCAATATGTCCTTAGTACCTCTATGGCTACTCCTTCTACTCTCAGACCTTTGCCTAGAAGCTGTGAGCATGCCCCAGTGCCTCAAAACCCTGCAGTGAAACCCTGGAGGTGGCTCTCGTGCTGCAGTGCCCCACATATCAAATGTGCCTAGCTAGGTAGTCCAGCAGGATTCGGCGTTGGTGCTTCTTCTCTTTGGTAGGAGTGGTGACCTGTGGTAAATGCAATGACCCAAGACCATTTTCTTAAAGCAAGGGTGTTTAACTCTAGGAATAAATCATGCCGATGAGAAATACTAAAGCAGAAAGAGGTCTACATGGATGTCTATTTACAGGATGCCAGCAGTGCAATTGGAGACATGACTGTAATACACACAGATTTATTCAGGCCAGTCCTGATTGGGGTTATCCTGACACCCACAGCAGTGACGTGGGAGAAATGAATTTCAGTGCTGAGCAGATCCTATCAATACCAGTTAAAAATAAGCAAGGAAAAAAAAAAAAACTAACAGCAAAAAACCAAACCCCATGCCCTCTTGCTATCAATGACCCAAAGGAGAAAACCACTGCAAAGAGATCATTTTTTCCCTTACTCAATATAAACCATAGCATTACCAGTACTATCAAACTATTTCATTCCCAGTAGTGACTCAGGGATTTGAAATGAGAAAACAAGCACAATCTGTTTTTAATTTATTAACCAGGAAACAAACTCTCCCCTCATTCTCTTCTCGAAGAAAAGAAGCTGTGATGCTTTGTTTGACTGTGCTTCAGCTTTGGAGTCAAAATAGCTAACTGCCGCAGATATTGGAAAAATCAGTTAATTTATTGCAAAACTTATGCAAAACAACACATAAAGGGAAGCCAAATGCTGTTAATTGTTCTCTGAAGCACTTTCCTATGGGTAGCAGGAGGGAAATAGAAATAGCCTACTAGGAAGAATACATAAGTATTTTATTAATGGACACAGGTAAGGAGAAGCATCTTAATTTTCTTTCCCCTATCCCAGTTCCTCATCAAGATCACATTAATCACATGGTAACCTCCAATAATTACACACAAGATTGTATTCAAATTCATAATTTTCAAACACATTTACCACCAACATTTTTATTATCCCCCCCAAGTTATTTATACTCCCTGAAGCACAACATTTCACAGATTGTTACAAATTTTAAATATTTCAGAATATTAAACCAACTCCCTATTCCCCTTACATCCTGATCAAAATCTGTTTTGAGTAGAAGAACAGCATAATTTACAACATGAACTTCACCATCTATTCAACTCTGATACCAGCAGCAATGTGCTTTCAGATAGCCTGTCTGGGGAACCACACGTCAAATGCAGCTTTTTGGCTTTTTATATGCAATACAACGCAGTCCGGCAAGGCCGTGGAAGCAACAGAACAAGACCAGGCTGTGCACTGTCTCTAGTAAAATTTAAAATTTTGAATGAAAACCCAAACTAGCCTCAATAGAGAAGCAGCAATACAGCCCTGGAGCCTGCCCTGCTCCAGCCTCTTTGTCTCTGGGCCTTTGAGGCACCACATGGGAAACAACCTCCCGTGGTTCAGTCACAGCTTTACATGGTCTGTGTCAGCCGTGCAGGACAACAGCACGGTCAGCAGGACAAAAATGAAAAGGGAAGGGCAGAAACACAGGAGCTGGAGCTCCTGGCCACTCCTGTCAGGCAGGACTTTGCCCCCCTTGGCCAGTGAAGAAGCCTGAGCAGAGTGAGGGGAGGCTCGCTCTGGTGAAGGCTGCTTTGTGCCGAGGTCTGTGAGCAGATTTAGTCCTGAACAGTCCCATCAGGGAAATCAGCAAAAGCCTGCAGGAGCCAGAGACATCTGTTCACCCTGTGTCTTTTCACTGATCCCTCCAAGAGAAGGTACTGCCGATGCATTTTCTTCTGCTGCTCTCCATATGCACGCGAAACACCTGTTAGCCCTCTCCTCTCACCAGCGATTTATTACAGAGCTTTGCTGGCCCTCTAAGGCCCATACCCGTCATTCCTCTGCCTTAAATAAAGAAATGGATCGTCACACACGATCCTATGTATTTTAAAAGTTGTTTGAGCCAGCAGGCAATGGTATTTTGCAGAGCACGGGTACGAGCAAACCGGCTACTGTGGGGACACAGGAGCTACCACAGGTCATTCTCCCTCCACTGAACTCCGTATGCTGCAGTGCCAGCCGTGCCAAACCACTGAACTTTTGCACTTGTCCTCAGCAAACATCACCTTCTGGAAGAAAGCTGAACACAAGCAGCAGTTTAGCGTCCATAATCCACACACGTTACAGCCCAGCGTAAAGTAGCTGAGGAATTTTGCTCTAGCTAAAAGTCCTCCCAGCTAAGAAAAAGACTATTTGGTAAGTGTCTTTGCCTTTCAGATAGCAAATTTAAAATGGGAATTTCAGAGGACAGATAATGAGATGCTATTACAGAATAAGACGTCTGATCCTTATTTCTAATTATCTAGCAGCACTTTAAAAAATAGGCAATGATTGCAGAATAAAAGAACAGGTACTCAATTTTCTTCAAATCACCTGTATGTGTCTGGTAAAATTAACACATTATTAACTCTTGAGTGGAGTAGAAAGAGGGAAAAAAGGTTAAAAGATACTTTGGGACATTTCCAGGAGAGAAGCAAGAGAGTGAAACAAAAGCATCCCTGTACTGACTAGAAAACCTGAATTTGGTTAGTATCATACTGTGACAATAAGCATGGTTTAAATGCTGCGATACAGCCGTGGCTGCTTCGGTCCGTTCCACCGACTGCACTTACAAAGTACAGTACTTCTGGGAGAAGTACAGCACTGTGAAGAAAGGTGAGCTGGGGATGACCCTGGAGACCACCGTGCTCAAATTCGTACATACCTTTTTTACATATGTTCTCAGAGCTCGTTTTCAGGTGCAGTCGGAGGAGACAGCACCCTAATACTAGGGACAAATATTTAAACGATAGGGAGATCATTCCAAGTTATAGCAAGAACTTTTCAGAGCAGACATGGGAAAAATCATGGTGCTGCTAGCACTGCTGGTAGGTTTGTTATTTAAAGATTGAGTAATTGTGGTGAACTGTCATATTAGCCCCATCCTACCTCCCTTGGAAGGGCAGGCTTGCGTCATTCCGAGTTCATTGGGAAGCTACTGGCGCGGGTTAGGGAACGTCCGCCGAAGTACTTCTGAGCAATGAACTAATTTAATGCAGATGTCTATTTCATTCCTTCATCGTTCTCTCATCATTAACTTTCTGTAACGTTTGTATAAATCCCCTTAAGAATTGTTCCTATATTGGAAAGTAACTATGACTCTCAAAATTATACTGATTTGATTTGCCTTGTTCAGCTGTTCTGTAGTGAAAATAAGTTCGTCACTGTAAGAAAGACTTAGTGGTCAGCAAATATTATAATTCTTTTTTTTTTTAACCAGTGTTTTAAGCTCTGTACTATTTTTATTTCTGATTACTAACATATTTGGTTCTTGTTTCAAAGTGATTATGCCCAGGGAATTTTATCTCTAGGTTTTGGCATGAATAAACTTTAAAAAAATCTGTGATTTCACACAGGGGAGAGAGGGAAATAGTAAGGCTGTCTCTCCTTAATGCAACAAAAGCAGCCAGGGCAAGGGGCAGGACAAGGAAGAGCAGGCCAGCAAGCCTTGGTATACTGCATTTTCAGAATGGATAAATGTGCGCAAATAATGTATTTGTGAAAACTTAATTCCAAAGAGAGCCAAGCACTGAGGGGGAAAACAAAAGCATCTCATAAAGGTACTGGCAGCTTTATAAATGGTGAGCAATCCTTTTAATGTTTTTGTGGTATGATTTAAAGAGTTCTTATTACTTTACTAGAAATCCGGGGAACAATGTTCCTGTCTCCAACAACATAATTATTAAACTGAGATATATACCCAGTTTCAAAAGCATCAGTGAGCAGCCTCCTTCTGTTCCTCAAAAATGTGGGTAAAAACCAAGAGGCCATAAGGCTTTTAATCTACAAGCTGTTGTAAACAGAGAAGCAGACCGGAGCTTCAGTGAAGCAGCCGATTCTGAGGGTAGGCTTTCGGTATTAATTGGGGTGATAGGCCAGAGTTCTGCAAAAGCATCTGAATTTCCTTTAACTTCACCCAAATGAACAGTCCCACTGAAATGCGAACTTTATGAGAAAGCCTCAAATACAAGTACCTTCATACCTGGAGATTATTAGCAGGAGATACGGTATGGCAGAAAGGTGTTTAAAACACATTTACATAAATAAAATTCAAGAATAGCAGCCCTGTTTCTAGCAGCATTCATTACAGGCTGCTGAAAATGAGTCTGTTACCACAGTAACCAAGCCAATATTGGCTTTCCAGCTTGGAGGCATTAAATCCCTTAAATGCAGGTGCAAAGGATGAATTCACAGTTTTGGAGCAGGTGAATTTTCTCTGCCAAAAATGTCATAAGTGGAAGAAAGAAGATGCTGTAAATTATTATGGCAAAGACATAGTAAATCAGTTACCCAAGAAAAGAGGTGGAGGAGCTTGTGATAGTAATGAAATTTGGACTGGATGGAGCACAAGCTTCAAGTACACAATCCCATTGTTTTTACTCAGAAATAATGGGCATTATTTGGAGAGTTATTCTGGTGATGCTTAAGGTGAACTAGAATTCATTTCACTCCCTTTCAAGTGTAGGAATCATAGGCAAAATATAGATTATTTTTGGTCAAGTGAGCAGGTGATGTCCTGAATAAAAATAAGCAGTAGACCTGTTGAGACAGAGCATCCTTCCCATGGTGGTTTTCCGAAGGAAAAAACCTCAGGCTTATAAATACCTATTGTACTCTTGAGGGAACAATACTGTGCTAGCCTCTGCCACCAAACAGGTGGTACAAATAGGTTATCTCTAAATGCAGGTCATAGACATTAATTTTTTGTAACTTAATGATTAGTACTGAATTCCAGGAGAACATTCACTGCTAACTCTTCCTAGAATTATTTTCAAGGCACTCATTTTAACAGCTTTTTTTTTTTCATTTAGCCATATATTGCTCTTTTGTCTTGTGCGTTAACTGCAGCCTAAAAAAAAAAATCCTTACAAACTGTAAGTTTTACAAATCATACAAAGAATCTACATATTCCAAACAATTTCTGGATTTAATATTCAATATTTCAAAATGGAATTGCATTCTAGAATTAAATTGTTATTACATCATACTTTTAAAATAGATAAATACATGCATATTCATACAGCATCCGAGTCTACTAACTGCATAGCTTCTAGCATCATCTCACGAGAAATCTTTGCAAGTCTAAGAACGTGAACGCTTGGGGAACAGAAGCCAAAGATGCTTGTCTCAGCCTCAGGGGCTGTGGATGACACCAGGATGCCCTAACCTCTCAAAGGGGCTGCGCTTAAGGTGAGGTTCATGAGTCACTTCTTTCTCTCACCCCCTGACTGACTCAAGCATTTTAAAAAAGCGCGACAGAGGTAGGAAAAGCCACCCTCAGAGCAGCTGGGGCAGGCTGGGTCTGCTTGGGAGAGTTCCTGCCTCTTTCCGTGCACAAACTCACTCAAGAAGCTCCAGGTTGCAAGGCCCACGCTTCGGGGTAGCCAAGATGGCATTTCCCAATTCATCTGCTATTTTTTCAAAATTATTTCACATAAGTTTGCTAAACATTAGAAAAAAATAATAGAAGAATGTACGAGGTAAATAACTGTGCTTGCACTGCCATGGGCATAATCAGAGATTTTACTTTGTGATTCACCCGAATGATTTTAATAAATCTTTCCTCTCTGAAGTTTGACTGTCAGAGATGACAGATTCAAGAAATCTCTGAAGCACATTTGATAGAGCAGTTGAAACTTTTTTTTTTAAAATGAGCAAAAGATAAACACAGCAGACTCTTATAACACAAATGTTGGTGCAATGTTCTCGCTTAGTTTTAATAGGAGTTGGTACCTTTGCCAATATCTTCCTAGTGTTCCCCTTGAGGACCATGATCTTTTAAGCATCTATGCTGGTCCACAGGGAGTTTCTGAATTAACTCTTAGAACTTTTCAATATAAAGGCTATTTAGAATACCAAACATTTAAATAGCAGACATATTACTGAAGCACGACACTATTCTGAAATCTATTTTTTCCTTTCTCATATGATAGTAACACCTTGAAGACGAAGCAGCATGACAGAGTAAAGTCACTGTCTTACGAATCAACACAGATCAGACAGACCTTTATAAATACTGCCAGCTGGTGTACTATAAACAAGAATCTATAATAATGGTTTGTTATGCAGTACCTAAACCTGTATCACATAGCTGTTTAATAAAAATATTCTAAGATGCTTGATGCATGGGAAAAAGCAATGCAACATGCTAGTATTCAGGAGGAAATGCTGAGAAAAATTGTTTTTCTACACTAATCAATGTTTTACTGATTTTCAGAAAAATTTACAGAGCAGCATCCTACAAAATGAACGTCTCAACCTGCTAATAAGTCATATAAACTATGTTTCCATTTTATTACCTCACTTTCAATCTTATACCAGGAAACTTGGAAAGTTTTTGTGAATAGTTCATCGTCCTGCTACCCACGCAGTGGTTCAGTGTGTGGGAGAACACCAAGATTCAAGCACTCGATGTCACTTACTGGCCCCTGTGTTTGCTTCTAAATAACTGAAGGACATTCTCTGTACTGCTTTTCCTCTGTTCACAGACAAACCATTTGTGCCAACACACCAAGGACATTAAGAGTGTCCGTTTGACAAAGCACATCCAAATGTCAATTCTAGCAGTTTGCAATGAAAGGTAAGACAATATAACAGGTATTTTGGCCAAAAGAAGAGAGTCTTGAATAAATCTTCACTTAAGAGATCTGTTTTACTTCATAGCTAATGGGAAATGTTGACCAGAATGCAAATAATTTTAAACTGAAATTAAGAACTGATTTCCATAAAATCTCTAATAGCTATTATCAGTTAGATAATATCAATATTATCTAACATAATATTGAAATGTTGTGCCTTCAAGTAAAAACATTCACATTTTTTTCCTTTAATTTTTAATTACAAATTGATATCAAATACAATCCAGCAGCTTCAGGCTTTCAAAAATGTTGATTAAACACAGAAAGACTCAAAGTTTTGAAACTTCAGTTTCTCTGCCCCAGGGGCCTCAATATTAAACTCTGTTATTAAAGGGAAATTAGCTGAAGTTATAATAATGAGTTTAAGAAATGTAGAAAATACCCATAGTATTTTTAAGAATGCCTATTAAATTGGAAGTCTTAATAAGGGCACCAAATGGATGCAACATGGGACTGTTTAAA
This sequence comes from Fulmarus glacialis, assembly GCF_000690835.1. Taxonomy (NCBI): domain Eukaryota; kingdom Metazoa; phylum Chordata; class Aves; order Procellariiformes; family Procellariidae; genus Fulmarus; species Fulmarus glacialis. Next base: position 45,125 of record NW_009218701.1, read on the forward strand.
ATCCAAACAACAAACGCAGGTGATATTGAATCAAGCGCCTTACAGAAATTCAGAAGTACAGTCAGCAGGTAGAGCTGTCATCTCTGCATGACACAGTATCACTGATGTTTTTGTGACAGGTCCCATTCTTCACAAAATTATACTGACTGACTCAAGTAAACATTCATCCTCTGAAATCTTACTGACTGCATCTCCTGTGGAGTCTTCAAGCTCTGATGATGAGCTAACCGGGTTTCAGTGTTCGCTATCAGCCTGTACTTACATTTAAAGCAAACCAAAAATACTGACCCATTGCATTTTCCAGCTCTCTTAAATGCATCATTAGTATCAGATTTGTTGAACTTTGTCATTGACTCAGAGCTTTGTGGTTAATTCTTCCGAACATCTTTAGTGTAAGTTATCAAACCTGCAGATAGAAAAATGCTCTTGGTTTTTAGCCGATGTTTAACTTCCCCTCTGACTTCTGCTTAAATAGGTAATGTGGCACTAGTGTTCTGATACCCTCCTTAAAGAAAAACAATTCCTTATTTCTGTCTTTTCTCCATCGTGCTTGATAACGTCATAATTCAAACTGATACCAGTGCCGAAATTCTGGTGTGTCAGAGCTTAGTTGTTAACTGAACTACTTGCTATGCACATAATCTTTACTGGAGTGTCTAACAGTGCCTAACTGCTTCAGTCACTCATTCTTTCCTTCCTAAATTAATTTATTCTCATGATTTAACATTCCCTAAGAGTCTAGGTAATGTCAGTCACCTCAGCTATCACTTGTACGTAGAATATATTCCATTAAATTAATGGAATGTATACTAAAAACACTGCATATAAATAAGCACTTTAAATTTCAGAACTTTGGCATTTTCCATCTACTTGTAGGAAAATAAAACAGCCTTCCAGCACTTCAGTGCCGTTACGATTTTTTAAAAATCTAAACCTTAAATATTCTGGAAAATTTGACAGGTATATGTTGGTTTAACACTTGTAAGATAAACAAATAGTCTGAACCAGACACTAATTTCTAACTCTTTCAATTTTATCATTTGAGAAACAGTCACACAGTATATCAACATAGCATAAAGAACTCAATCTCACAATTTTGCAAGCTGTCATGAAAGACAGCCAAGGGTCCCAATACCGCTTCAAGTAAAAGTGGTGTGTTCTTGGTATGATGAAATAATAAAATATTAACCTTTGAGTAAGACAACTGTTGTTTACCAACAATCCCCAAACACAGGCTTAGTTTATTTGCCTGTTTCCTTCATCCGCCTCCAAAAGCCCTGCCTGTTTTCAAGGCTTCCTGCAACATTTCTCCATGATTATAATTTCCTTTAGCTTCACCAGTCATACAGTGTTACGACGTATAGTGGCATATAAGCTGCATCCATTACAAAAGCAACCACATTTTCCTTATCACCTTCACATTGGGTTTAATTCTGGTAATATGGTAAGTCACAGATTCCTTTTTGATGTTCTAGAGAGTGGTGTTGTATTATGGAATTATTTCCTTACTCTACAGAAAGCTTGAAAATCCTATTTGTTTTAAAAGAAAATCTATATTGAAAATTTCTAGCTAAACTAGTTTTATCAGTTGGGCTCTTAGCAGACAAGAATATCTATTTTTTTGTTGAGAGATTGAATAAATATACAACATGAAAAGAAAACATTAAAATGCAAGAATAAACAAAATGAAGCAAAATAAAAATATTACCATTTTTATAAAAGTAAGAAGCTTCTTTCCCTCAAGGGGCTGTCACTGGACTGAGCTAAAAACAGACAGGAGGGTAGCAGCCCCCAGCCCGCAAGCACTACGCCCTCCAAAGCTTGTGCCATATTTCCCTAGCCTCCTCCTTCCCATTGAAAAATGTGTGCCAGTCATCATTCATGCATATTCAGACCCAGCTGAAGTTAGCAGTTGCCCGATTTCAAGAAGTGAGGTAGAAGAAGTGAGAAAACCCACGGACTGCTGCTCTGGGTAAGTGGCTTGAGACAAGCTGCAGCCCAGAGGAGAAAGACGTTGCGTAAACGGGCTAACTGGGCAGGCAAAACCTTCCTCTGTAAGCCATCAAAATGATTTTTTTACCTCCACATCTATTACTTCAGTTTATTGTCCTTTAAAAGAAGAGTAATACTGCTTTACTTTGGAAGGATTGCTTTATTAGGTATCTAAACACTTTTGGCATAAGCTAAGCAGAAACATATGCTTTTTTTTTTTACCAGAAGATAACTGTAGTCAGCACTTCAAGTTTTTAAAGTAACTGAGGTCTTCAACTAAGTTCTACTGCTTCAACATTATGGCCAAACTGCACCACTTCGTATATTTACATTATCATTTTAATGCACAGAGAATTTCCTTCCGTAAAAAAGCATTAACAGAAGCTTCAACAAATTGATTTTGGTCTCCGCAGTAAAACACAATGAATATTTAAATCCAGTTCCTCAGTGAAACCCCACAAATAATCTTATCAGAGACAAATATTGCAGCAAAACTCTGCTGTCATTTGAAATAGCACAGGATTCAGCAGAATACTTTCCACTTCATTATGTAGCTTTGGGTTGAGGAGTTTGTGAGTGGTTTCCTTGTCCCATCGTATTAGACAAATCTCTAATTTCTACACATTCCCAAAGAAAATATTCTTCAGATAGATAAGTATTAAGTAGCAGGGATTTTTAATTGCTCAAGAAAAAAAAATCAAAGAGGCAGTTTTCTACCTGCCAAAGAGCAGGAATAAATAAAGGAGGTATCCTAGAGGTGTTCTGCTCCCTCTAAATCAGGACGAGTTTGTCTTTGGCCCCAATGAGAAAAGAAAAGCCAACGTGGCTGCAGAAAGCTTTGCCCAGGTGGTACCAACTCCCTTCCCGCTGTAGCCTTCTGCGCTCCGCGCTCGGGACGTGCGCACGCTCTCGGCATCCCTGGAACGCTGCTGTGGCTGTTGTAAAGCATCCTCTGACAACACGTGCAACTGAAACAGGAATTTCCTTTGATAGAGGTCAATCGCCAAAGACCGAGTTGGATTTTTTCACATGCGATAAAAGCACAATTAAAACTGGCGTCTGTGTAGTAAATTCAATAACACTGTAATCACTGTACTGATCAGTGTCCATGGCAGAGAGAAATGAAGGCCCTCCAAAGCTGTCACATGGTAAAATTTTAGCTGTGCTCTGATCTGTTCGCCAAATATCTCTCCTTCCCCTGCTGAGACCCTGTCAGTGAAAGAAACCTTGGGGGAAAAAAAATAGCAATGCTTCACTGAAAACAGTATTCGCTGATTTAGCTCTAGCACCAGAGCACAGTGAAGTGGTTTGTTAATTTAGACTTTTGCAGTTCTGCTAAACTTAGTAAAACTGATGTCATCGAGCCCAGAAGCATCTCTAGAAAAACTCACACCACTTCTTTTCAGAGAATGAAGTCATCTGAAGCACACAGGCAGAGCTGGATGGAAAAACAAAATTCACAAAAACGTTTTGAAAGTTGTTTTCCTTCTTCAACTTTTTAGAGAGTTTTGACATTTCGTGAAGAGGAACAACAACCACCTCTCCACCAAAAGCACGTGAGCCAGAAAGGCACTACACCAGTGTAGACCCAACACAGACACGTGTGCCGAGGCCTCTCACATTTCAAAGAAATAAAGAAATAACCTAAGCTCTGAAATACCACTTATTCCAAGACAGATCTGTCTCATTTTAAAGCCGAAATTAAGTCCTAGAAAACCCTGTCAAAAGCAACATTTGGAGACATGCTTGATTTTGATAAAATTGAATGATTTTTGCCAGAGGCAACAGAAATATTGAAGAGCAAGAGCTAATTAAAAATAACTCCTATCTTGAATACTTGATCTGAGTACAAGTCCTAGGACAAATTTCTGGGGTTTAAACAGTAAGAATGTAGCAAAACTTGGATGCTTGTGAATAAAACTGCAATCCCACAACAAGCTGTGTGCTCAGGCAAACTGGTTTCTCCAGGTCTCTGAGCAGGGTAGCTGAGAATCTCTGCAACTTATTGAGGAAAAAAAAAAAAAAGAGAAGGAAAAAAAAGAAGCCCAGAAGGCGTTGGCGTCTACCCTCTGTTTTTTGTAGCAATATTCCTTGGGATTATAATTCACCTTCCACTGAAGGCTCCCAACATTAACATCAACCAGTAAACCTGTCTGAAGTAGTGCTGACGTACTGAATTATTTAAACAAGAAAATCTTCATAATAAGGTGTTTTCAAAAGCAGAAGAGAATTCTTTTGCTGCAGCTCTGTTGCACGTCTAAGAAGTCAGAAAATAAAAGTGTTCTCCAAACATGCTGTAGGTGATATCAACATTGGGGGCCGTCAGTGGGAGGTGAACAACTGAATCCTACCCTCAGAAAATGCTTTCACACTTTTTTAAAGGAAGGATAGATATGGGAGGGGAAATCACTTTCTCTATTGCTCTCGCTGAGTTTGGGATTTACTGCTGTGAACCAGTTTCAGCTCACTGACTAATATCCTTGAAGTTTTCTGCCGCCATCCCACTAAATTAGAAGTGTAAAGGTAAGGAGGCACAAGGTACGGTCTAGTGATACAGACCTTCTTGCTGCTGGGAAACAAAGTGCCTAATAAACACGAAAGTAAACACGCCAAATACCGATTCGTATCGATGCCACCAAGCCCATTTCCCCTGTCAAGTCTCCTCTCTGGTCTCCTCCTCCTCGCCTCGCCCCTGAAGCACGGCTGCTGAAACAGCTCTCGGCTGGGTGGTGATGCCCAGGGGAGCAGCAGCAACCGGAGCGTAACCTCCGCTGCCGGGACGGCGGCAGCCGGGGCCAGCTGATCCGAGGCTTGGTATGGAAAGCGTAAGGAAGAAGCCGTTATGCACTGTTAAGCCACGCTTAACGCGTGCAGTCAAGCAAGAGAACCTACCAGTCACCCACTTATTGGGATGCAGTACAGTTTTCAGCGTGGTATCTTTTTCACGTTAAGCGGTGGTTTTTTCCCTAGAGAGCAATAACTCATCTACGCAGTGGGACACACTATTACATACGGTTCTGCATCCTCCCCTAAGAGGCACGGTGCAGAAACACTGCAAGTCACAACATCTCACGAGAGAAAAATCTGGTTCTGAGTTTCAGATTCATCATCTCCCTGTGCAGCTTGGCATGTGCCATCAATACGATATTTTTCTTTCCAGCTCAGAACATATGCCTCTTCGTGCATGAGACACGATTGGACAATGAATGACATCATCTGTACCTTTGTTAACCCATTTTCAGGAGACTGGGGTCCCTTGACAGTTGAATTTAGAAAGATAACTAGTTTTTCCATGTGCTAAACCAAGATAATCTCCTGTATTTTGTTTCTTCTGGCATCTTGTTTAGCGCTTATGCAAATAATATAATTTATTTGAGCCATTTGCAACATTAAACATGGAATTCAGCAGGCAGCATGCACGACCAAATTGCACAAGCATATGAGAATGAGATGGTTTCCAAAGATAGTTACATTAAGCTTACATTTGCAGAATAAATAATTCAGTCCTCATGCTCCACATTTAAATATTTATACAAATACACTGCTTGTCACAATTAGTTTGATTAAACTGTTAAGAAAAAGGAACTGTGCAAGAAATGAGACTTCATCCAGGAGAAGAAGCTATTTATGTTGAAGTTAATTATGTGAAATTACAGAAGCAGCAGCAGGTCAGGAAGCAGTCCTCCAAATCCACACAAAGATCTGACCCCCAGCTCATTCAAGGAAGGTTTGCTACCCAAATTTTTTGCATTTAGCAAACAAGACCCTGAGCTTATTTTCCTCTTTGTCTCATGGAAACATGAGACATGTTTTCCTCCTTCTCCCATGAAAAGTCTTATTTATAGACTGAAAACACACTGTAGTTTACAGACTATTTTCTGCATAATTTTCTTTCACAACATGCTCAGGAGAAATTATTTGCTTTCACAGCACACTCACCACAACTCCTTGAAGCAGGAAGAGAAACATTAATGGAAAACCTTTTCCCTTTAATCTCAGGGGCATTTTTCAGGAAACTTCAAAAATCCTGAATAGCCTCAGAGAAAAGCCTAGATGTGTGATCCTGTTTATAGGTCAGAATAGGGATTATTTCTGATCTACATGAGGTCTGGTGCTACAAAGTTTAGGGGGACAGAATGACACTCCTCCTCTAGGAGGAAGAAATCAGCTTACCCTGTCTCACTGGCATTAATTCTGATGTGACTAAGGCTACCCAGAGCTCCACATGACAAAAATGTCAACAAATGTCATGTCTACAATGACATTTTGTAGTACTACTAGGAATTCAAGCTCTGACTCTACGTGCAGTACTGGAGCACTGCTGTAACAGGACTTATGAATAGGCAAGTGGGTCACCTTGATCTGAAGCAGTTTATTCTGTGTTTTTCAGTAATTGAAGGAAAAGAAAGGATGACAGGGGTCTGCTCCATCACTGACCAAGTTCAAGCTGAACAGCATCGTGTAAGAGCATTTACTGTACAAAACAACTGGCCAGTGGGAGGGATCCTGCAGGGCAAGCCAGGCTGCCAAACCAGCCTACGATTCAAGCTCATGGGGGATCTGCCCTTGCATCAAAGGGCACTGAGTAGAGACTTTGTCCAGAGGACAAATAAAAAATTCCTCTTGTTTCTATCTAGTTATTTTAACACCGTTTCTGGAATAAGCCTATGAGAGCCAGATTAGGAACACTGCAAAAATTCACAAACGCCTCTTGTACTTTTCAGTGGTGGTTGGTGGTGCAAGAGCACAAAGAGTGGGAAGGAAAGA
>NW_009218701.1:51914-56866 GCF_000690835.1 Fulmarus glacialis
CTTTAACTGCCATGGACCTGCCAAAAACCTGCCAAAGAGGTTTCTTTTCTTGTATGATTCAATGAGACCAAAGAATTTAGTTGTTGTATCTATGAGGCAAGCTAGATTCCTGAATGTAGGTGAAATTTTGCTTTTTTTTATTATATATTTGATTGACATATTTCCTCATATTCTACTTTCTCTTACCTTTCCCTCCCAAATAAAGTTTCTCCTTTTTCCTATTTCCAAGCATGAATACGTAATTATGTGCAAATGAAAGTGAGACCAAGAATGCATTCAAAGAGGTAGTGTTTTAGTTTCCCAGTACCAATAGTGACCACAGGCAGCTTTGGGAAAGCTCTTCTACCACATGGATTTATGTTTAGAAGAGCTCTAGAGAGCCTGAACCTGATCTCCTTTATTCCTGACATCTGGGAGAAGGTTAAACATAATTACATACACACAAATGAATCCATAATCAAGGACAGAACTGGCACACTCTCAGAATAAAAAAATAGGTTTGACTATTTCTCCAAAGTTTGTAAAGCAAGGATAAAAACAGGTGGACAGTTATGGAAAACCCCCGCTTCCCTCCTATGTAGGCAAAAGTTAGATACGCAGCTACAGTCCCCAGGAAATAAAAAATGGATAGTCAGGTAAGTTCATACACGGAATTGATGTAGAGTTTATACTACTGATAAAAACTGCCACCACATCACAGACCTGCTCTTCTTCAGTAAAGGACAAAAAAAAAAAAAAAAAAAGAGAAGAAAGAGGCATCATAGGCTTCACTCTCGTGGACAAGAATGAAGGGGAAGTAAGTACGCGTGATATGGATATTTCTCAGTTTGACTTTTTCAGGAAACGGATTACTAGGACCCTTCACTTTCTCCCCTTTTATTTCTCTGTCACCAAAACATTTCTGTGTCAGAGAGGGCAGCCATCAGGAGCTTTATTATTATATTTATTACTACCTAGAGAAACTTCCTCCCCAACAGTCCTCAATGCTGGCAACCTGCTGAGAGGAAGGAAGTTGAGCACATGAGCTCTTTGCTGTATCTGCCAACCTGTTCATGAGATTTTTACAGGGGCTGGGGAAAGACTTCATTTTCACATTGATCATGTAGCAAATCAGTAAAGACAAATTCCAGCAGGATCTTTGCAAAAAGGCTTCCACAAACCAGGACTTATTGTAGGACCTGTGTATCAAAAGCATTCTTGCATATTTTTTTCTTGACTAGTTTCACTTATATTAGTAGCTTAGAAAAGTAGTTGTAGTAGAGAACACTTTACACCGGTTTAACCTGGATCTGCCACTGAAAGAAACAGTCCAGCCAGATTGGTTTTAACCTGGAGAAACTCTCCAGCACTGTTTACTGCTTTAAGTTTTGTGCCAGTCCAAGGCTCTGGCTGGCACAGACGCAGGAACAAGGAGGCAGGGGGTGGACCATGCACTGGACTTCTCTATCAGGAGTAGAGCTGACATGAAACGTTCAGGAAACTATGACCAAAGATTTGGGGTGTGGGAGAGGTTTACAATTATTTTGCAATTATTTTCCATCACTTCCAATATAGACAGGTTCAAAACATAAAAAAAATATTTCCCCTAATTATCACATATATTTGCAATGTCTCATAAGATTTCAAGTTACAAAAACATACAAGTTAGCATTATTTGAAGTATTAACACTGAAAAGTTATTCTTCAAAGAACCATGCAGTACTGGAATCTGAGAGGCAGTCCTTCCCTTACCTTTCCACTGCCCTCTGGTTTTTCCTTTATTTTGGTACTTAGCCATAATCATGCCACTTCCCAACAGCCATGCAATCAAGGTATAATTTGTTCCATCAGTAATGCAAGAAATCATTTAGAAAAACATTATTCACTGTCAGCTGAGTCTGACTCAGGGAAAAAAATGTCCAGAGGTTGTAGAAGAGATTGAACTTTTAACCATACTATTAATTTCTCTGATTTCACAATGTGCTACTCTCTAGTCATCATCCCTTGAATACAAGGTTTCAGAAAAACAAGTTAAAAGCAAATCCATTATAAAAGAGGAGAGAATGATAATGCTAACCAATATTTCCTTCTCTGCAGCAAAGAAGGAAAAGTCATTGCAGTGACACAGCATTTTTAGTTTTTGTTCTCAGAGTGGCTGTACATCTACCATATAAATAACTAGATCTTATAATTGTATTATAGATGCAATAGGCATTATACTACATACGTTCAACATCACATGCATACACGTGCCAGGTATAAGAAGTATTTGCTTGCTTGTAGATAGGCTACGTTGATTAAAATATTTGCATTAACACAAGTGAAAACAAAGTCAGGGCCCTTTCCTTTCTGGGATTGAACAAAAGTGGAATAGAAAGTTGACAGTGTTTTAAAAAACAGTTTTTTATTATATGTGTTAGGAAACAATTCCTGTTAGGGGATATGTTTATTTTGCCTTTCCATGTCATTAGTAATGGAAAGAATTAAAGTTCATGGAACTAACTCGGTATATCCTGGAATAATGCAGAACCTTTATTGGATCATTTACCCTGATCCATTAAAGCAGCCTCTCCATGTTACTCACAGGTTGGTTTGACACGTCCTGTAGGAAGCCAGAACAAACAACCTTGGTCAGAATAATGTATCCCCAGAGAGATCTTATGGGAGGTCAAGAAACTTATAGAAAATACTTGGTTATCCGCAACCATGAAACCTAAGAGTAGAAGGGACAGCAATAACAAGCCATAGGTGTCTCTTACTGGTCTTCCTGCTGTACTGGTTTTGAAATTGCTCTCAAATGGTGACTAGGATAAAGACCAGCACTGAAAACCATTAGCTTCAGTAAAGATTAAGGACATTACTAATATGTATTCCATAACTGGTTAAATACTGTCTTGCATAATCATATCTTGCCAATACTGAAAACATCTTGAAGATGGAAAAAGAATCAGGTTAAGGCCAATTAAAGTATTATTATGCGAAACACATACACAACTAATTCAGCTGAAGGTGAGAAAGCAGGGTGTTCTTATCAGAGGTTGTTCAGCTGTAGGCACTCTTCTCAGTGAAATCCACATGGTTTTTCAAACCTGCAAAAAGCCGTAACATGCAAGCAGACTGCAGAGAACACTCCTTCCACGGCTGTGACCATGGGGTCCTTCCCATCTCTCAGTGGCTGCCTATTTCTCTCTTGAAAAGCAAGACCTCATGACTCTGTATTGGTAGCCCCAAACACAAAACGTGTTCTTCAGTCTTCAGAAGCTCTCATGCTTCTAATATTAGAATTATTTATGCTGTAGACCTGTTCTGAACAAATAAAGACCTGTTTTATTAAAGATGTGAATAGGCACGTTTTGGTTTGACATTCTTAGAAAGAATGTACGCTAACAGAAGAGCATCTGGTCTTCACACCTCAGAGAGAACAGTTTCAGTACCCACATGGTTAAGATGTCTGGCTTCTTGCATTTGGACAGCAAAACTTTTTGGTTTGCATCCTGAATAAAGTTTATCTCCAATCCTTCTAATGAGAAGCAGCTTTCTTCACGCTGCAGTAAAGGAACTTAATTACTTTGTGATACAGTAAAATATGCCTAATTATTCATCGAGACTTTTTCCCTTGATCATTCAATTGGCCTTAGATCACCTTCATTGGGTTCAATTACATTTTCTCAGGAGGAAACTGTAACCCATTTAATATATATGCTTCCCAATATTTTAAAGATACTGGCTGGAAGAGGGAAGGTCTGGAGGAAAAAGCCTATTGATTAGAAAGTTCCATTAGTTGCTACAAAAACACCAGTTTTTTTAGCTTCAAAGCGTTAGCATCAAAGATGCATTTGTGATAGGACGCTTGTTAATATTCACAGAAGCATGAGGTAACTCCTGGGTCAAACCATTAGCATAAATTACACATATAATTGTGCTGTTTTATTAAACCTTCTTAGAAAGCTCAGGCATGACTATGCATATGAATTCTACACACACTTTAATCTTGGCTTATGGTCTCAACATTAACACTAAATATTATGCACTTTGCAAATGACGTAGACATGGTTCTGAAGTTAAAAAAATAAACCCATGTTAATTCTGTAAGTTGTTCAGACATGCAGTTGTTCAGCTGAGATAGATACCCTGCCTGACAAACAGACACCTGAAGAGCCAGCCAATTAAGCTTTTTTTTTTTTTTCCCTGTTGCATAATGTTTCCACTGTACTATCCAGAAACATTGTGCTTCATGGTTAAACTTTTGTAAAGAGGAATGCACTTAAAATACTCAGTAAGTCCAAAGAGCACATTGTAGCTTCTGGAAGTATCACTATGTACTTCAGCAAATGGGCCATACAGATCATTTTCTTGCACATTGCAGAAGCTGTCATACTGGAACTGAATCTTGTATTTCAATGTATTTTACTTTTTCTTGCATAATAATAATAAAATTAAGCAAACTACATGTTTTCAAATTACTTAATTGGAAGCAAAAGGAGAAATACAATATATCCAGTTGCAACCTCACAAAATACTGAAGGCAACATATCTGGTGTAAATTAGGAGGAGCTCAATTTTACATCACCAGTTCATGGTATGAATAAGAGCCAAGACGAGCAAATAAAAGAAGGATGCCACACTCGAACACAGCGTGGGAAAGTTGCGTGTTGTGTTTCTCAAGAGCTCAAGGAAAAGTTTTGCAGATGCATAAAGAAGGCATAAAGAAGCTCAAATCAAGGCCATGTAGACTTCTAAATCTCTGACAGCAGTTTTCAAAATCTCCACCATCACCTATATTTGAAAATAAAGATATATCCATTGTGCCTGTTTGGGAAATAATGTCAGACATTTTAGGAAGTAAGATTAAAGAAAAGATAAAGTAACTTCTAGTAGAAAACAATGGTTATTTGAGGATATGTTTATTATTCTGAGAGCAAAGTCCAGCTATGTCTGCAATATGATTCCTTTTGGATTTTCTTTCTTAGTGT
>NW_009218702.1:0-219 GCF_000690835.1 Fulmarus glacialis
AGGAAAAGGAAAAAAATTTTAAAATAGCAGCGGCAAACTAAAATGGAGATGTAGAAAGAAAATATAAAAAGTGATGGCACAGAAGAAAGAGCAGAAATAATTAAAAAGTAAAGACAGTGAATGGGATAAAAGTAGGCATAGAAAGAAAACTTAAAAAGCGACAATCATTAGGGAAATAGAGGAAAAAAAATCAGAAATATGGAAAGCAAACTAAAACAG
>NW_009218703.1:0-3407 GCF_000690835.1 Fulmarus glacialis
AGCTGGGCTTTTGCCTTTCTAATTTCCAGGGCATGTGCAATACTGGGCATGTGCAATACTGCAGTCAGCCCAATGGCATGAGACAGGTTATCCAGTCCTTTGAGTTGGGCTCAAAATCTGAAGCCTGAGGTGCAACATCCTGTACTGGATTTTGGTAGTTAGCATTCATCATCCAGCTGATCAAAACCAGACCCTTTCTCCAGCTTTTGGTGGCAGCCGGAAAACAGAGGTTCAGAAGACCTTGCTTTTTAAAATGTAAGCAGACCAGAAGGCTTGTCATGGTACCTGTGTCATCTTTAACTGCAGTTTTCACATCTTTGAGAGAAGAGGCATTTGGATGCTAGTTTATAGGACTGACTGTTTTGCAGATTAAACATACTTTATAAGCATGGAAGAGAACTGGGCATGGACAAGCAAACGCTTCAGGCAACTGCAAAGTAGAGATGGGGCAGTCTGTGATATTTCTGTCAGGATCAAAAGCTAAAGGATGTTTCCATTCAAAGAGCCGAGTCTGTTGGGAGCTCCAGTCTCCAAAATTCCAAACCCCGAGTGTTAAACATTGGTCAGCCCTGATGTTTCTTTCTGCTACTCTCTAACACAGAGTCTCTGGGCTTTTTCTTTGGTTGGTGTTTAATCTCTGGTAGGTGTACAAGCTCAGTTCCATCCACTTGCAAACCTGCCACTTGCCCACCTTCTGCTGGGGGCCAAGCCAAAAGGTTGAAGCCCCATGCTCATACCAAGCCTGAAGGAATGTTAAAGCATTGAGAGTTCCCCCAGTCAGCCCTGAGGCAGAGTGCAGGTACCTAAGCTGGGATGAGATGGAAGGGATTGTAAAACAATTCATCAAGAGGAGGCAATGGAGGAAGGTGCAGTGTATGTGGCACCTGGGATTAACTGACACCCTCAGTTTCATGTCTGGATCAGTACTGTACTTGCACATGGACTAAGCCCCAGTTCAGACCAGAAATTGTTACTAATCCTGCCAGAGTGCTGTTCCTGCTCTCTCCTCTCCGATGCGGCCCAAGCGCACAACTGCCCTGCCTGCTCCTACCCTGGTGCTTTGAGAACTTGGTGGTGAAGAGGAGACTCGTGTAGTTACAGGATCTCTTGCGGTGTCCTGGTTTTGCTTTGCTAATCACTTCCGTAATGTTTCCTCATCCATGACTAGAATTGTGAATAGAGAGGCAAATGAGGCCGTGAACTGACTTTCCAATTAAGGATTTCCTTCTCACAATAAAACATGCTTCCATTTTCTCATAGGCAACAGACTGAAAGATAGAAGCTGAAGCAGCATGTGCCACATGTGAAAATAGGTAGCAACAGGTAGTTGTATTCAGTTGATCCTTAGTTGCTTCATGCATAGGCAAACTGTACATTAATTTAACCTTCTGTGTATAGGCAGGGCCTTGGTAATGTTCCTGTGTGGGCACCATGTATGTGGATGTCAGGTTTTCTGCATATTTGTGACTGATCTTTCTTGTTTCTTTTAATGAGGAAAATCTTGCTTCGTAGTCCGGAGAAAAGAAGGAAATGCAAAGAACTGATGAAGAAAGAGCTGCCAATCGAGGAGGGAGTGTAGGTTAGTTCTGATTTTACATTTTCTCGACTGTGTTCTAACCAAAAGCTTTGTCTTAAACAATTGAAACAGGCTGAACTACTGGGTATTTTTCATCCCTACACAATTCTGTATTGCTATGGACTTTCCCAGGCATAGTCATGGGCTCTGGGCCGGTCCTGTAGTGAGGTCAAGGCAGGTATTCAGAAAATAAGAAGTGTGCTTTTCCAAAATGCTTACAAGATAGAAGGCAACAGCTGGCTGTGGACAGGTGTGAATACACAGAAATGGGCACTGTAATTCGGTGTGAGGAACAGTGATGTGGGTACAGCCGTAGCGTGACAGTTTTCATAGCCTTGAGCAGCACAGCAGGAGTTTTCAGGCAGCAAGGCAGAGGAGAAGACAGTGCTGTTCCTGTTGGTGTGTAGCAGGGGACAGTAAGTCCTGGCTGCTCTCAGGGCCTGTAGGATCTGGTACTTGGTGGGAAAAAACATGAGGGAGGAGGCTAAGTCATGGGGGCCCATATTAACTGTATGTGTGAAGTGACGGAAACAGCTTCAGGGTGTTAAGGAGACCATTAGTTGTGATTGAGGCAGTAAGTGAGATGATCCTTGTAGGAGCTTTCTGAGTGGGTCAGAATGGGGCAAGACTGCACATAAGGACAGAAGAGGCTGTGGCAGTAGTTGAGCTGATCTGAACTGGAAAAAGAGATGATTTGGGCAACACGTATGGAAGGCAGCATCTTCTATGTGTTGCACAGACTGCGTAACATGACTGCTGGCAATGAAGACACTCAGAAGGGTTCAAGGTAAACGGGCAGGTGTTAATGAGCGCGGGGGTAGTCTTGTGCTGTGCAGTGATTAAAAAAACCCAACAAAACCCTTGCAACTTCCTCTGAAATTAGAGGTGGGTGAAAGACATCAATTTTTTTGCCTTTTCCGCTATCCTCCTTTCTCTTGAGATTTGCTTATATCATTATTCTAAATTCTTTCGCTAGAGCCAAGATAACATGAGATTTTTTTTTTTTGTGACGGGTCATCTCCTGCCAGGCAGAGATATCCATGTAGACGTACTCGGTCACAGAGACCTTGCTGCAAAAGGACTAACAGATGGGTGCGTGGTTATTGATGGTTCTCCCTTATCCACAGTGCTGTCAGTCACATCAGTGAATGATGCTTTGGAGGGGTTTCAGATCGGTGGCAATTACAGAATAATACCATGATTATTACTGCGGTAGTCTGAGGGTATGAGGGAAACAAAGATTTGGGGAAGAGAGGATACTTTTAATTAGCAGTTAGATTTTTTTTCAACACAGCTTTTGTGGGTCAATGACCATGACCATGGATGTGGTGGCTGAGATTGTGTGAGATTGTGGAAATTCTTTTGTTTTGGAAACTGAAGCCCAAGTAGCTCTCTAACAGTCTTAGACTACTGAATGTGGAAATATAGGGTTTCTTTTCTCAGAACTGAGGATAATTCAGTTAGAGGGAGAGCCTGTTTGGAGGTTTTAGTAGTTTGGCGGCAGAGGCCAGTTGGGGGCTGGGGCCCTTAGGGGTGGGGGCTGTTTCTGCCCTGTGCCCTTGGTCTGGCACTCACAGCTGGGAACGGGCTTTCCCAAATCCTGTGGGAAGGAACCAGATGTGCCCACCCCCGGGATGGCCTCAGGGTCTGCTGCCAACCTGCCTTCAAATCAGCTCTTCCCAGTGGGATATTGCCCAGGATTTAGTCTGTGTGTTGCTGTTCTCCTTCAGGAGGCATGGCACACACCAAGCACAGCAGAGCTGCGCCTGCGCCAGGAGAAGACTTCAAGCACTGCTTGAAGTGCTGATGGTGACGATTCCCACCAGCTGTC